>NW_026888110.1:0-9202 GCF_032173495.1 Musca vetustissima | reverse complement strand
CGTGGATTTTCAAAAAGGAATATTTTAAGGGGTCTATAGAAGACGTGGATTTTCAAAAGATGATTTTTTTCAGGCTCCATAAGAAGGCGTGGATTTTCAAAAGATGAATTTTTCAGGCTCCATAAGAAGGCGTGGATTTTCAAAAGATGATTTTTTCAGGCTTCATAAGAAGGCGTGGATTTTCAAAAGATGATCTTTTCAGGCTCCATCAGAAGGCGCGGATTTTCAAAAGATGATTTTTTCAGGCTCCATCAGAAGGCGTGGATTTTCAAAAGATGATTTTTTCAGGCTTCTATAGAAGGCGTGGATTTTCAAAAGGAATATTTTAAGGGGTCTATAGAAGGCGTGGATTTTCAAAAGGAATATTTTAAGGGGTCTATAGAAGGCGTGGATTTTCAAAAGGAATATTTTAAGGGGTCTATAGAAGGCGTGGATTTTCAAAAGGAATATTATAAGGTGTCTATAGAAGGCGTGGATTAGAAGTCTTTTATAGACACAATACCTCTTTAGGTATTTTTTATGTGTACTTATATATTCGGCTTAATATTTAGCGCCCTACACGCTATTTTTAAATTCTACGAAAAAATAATTCTTCTTAATTAAAATAATGTATGTCCTACATTTGTAAATGTCCTTTGAAGGGATCTAGTTAGCCATCAGAAGCAATTATATAGACTCACATATCCAAGAGGAAACCCATACTCATACCTTCTGTGACACATACACTCACACATGCATACATCTATAACAATTTATATTAATTAGAAGCTTAATACACAAACTTGTCTAGGAACAACAACAACCACAACCCAAATAGAATTTGAACTTAGTCTGTGTCACCTAAATCCCATGGGAAAGGGATCTAGGTGGATATGACACATTTATTTGTACTGAAAAAAAAATTACCGAAAACAAGAACTACAGCAGGAAAATCAGCACACCAAAAACAACAGACAACAACAACAATTTTTTAACAATAACCACATTTATGGCATGTCTGGTAATTTGTGTCTATTATAAACATTTATGAGCACATTTTTGTTTAACTTTAACATGCGTCGTTAACTGAGCCCCCAGCCAAAACTATGGCTAAATGGGTCTAACAACAAAGGCTATTTGTTAAAAAAAAACCATCGGACCCAGGGAGAGAGGAGACGCGATGGCATATAAACGTATTTTTAATATTTTCTTATCGTTTTTCATTTACAAACAACTTTTGGCTTGGCTTAGTTTCCAGTGCCCTTTGACTCGGTTGCTCTCCACATGAACGCGAATGCAGGACAGAAGCTGAGCTGGTGAATAACTAGGTGGGGCAAACGTTTATTTTCTGGTGTAAATTATATCAAACAAGGGAGTGGAGGGTAGTGTGAAAAATTCAAGAGATACTTATCATAGAAATTTGATGGAAGACAATAATTTCAAAAAAAAAATAATTATAAATCCACGCCTGTATAGGCCCCTGAAAATATGTTTTTAATAAGTCCAAGCCAGTATAGGCCCCTGAAAATATGTTTTTAATAAAACTACGCCTGTATAGGCCCCTGAAAATATGTTTTTAATAAAACTACGCCTGTATAGGTCCCTGAAAATATGTTTTTAATAAATCCACGCCTGTATAGGCCCTTGAAAATATGTTTTAAATAAATCCACGCCTGTATAGGCCCCTGAAAAGAGTGATTGTAATACTTCCACGCCTCTGTAGGCCACTGAAAAAGTGATTTTATTACTTCCACACCAGTATAGGCCACTGAAAAAAGTGATTTTAATACTTCCACGCCTGTAGGTCCTTGAAAAACTATTTTTAATAAATCCACGCCTCTATAGGCCACTGAAAAAATATTTGTAACAAATCCACGCCTCTATAGGCAATTGAAAAAAATATTTTTTTTTTGTATTTTCCATTTCCCATAATTCCCATCCCACCCTTCCTATTTTCCATATTTAATAATGATTTTGTTGAGGTTGGTTACACGACATATTTGTCACATTAGTTTCCGTGTGCACGCTAGCAAAACGTCGTGTCCCTCTTCCTTCCACACCACACACACATACTCATAGAGACCACGGAAAATAGTTCATCAGCTGTAGTATTTCAATGCTATTGTTGCGCGTGTGTGTGTAGTTGTCTACGACTACCATTGCCACCATTTCTACTACTGCCGCTGTTTTGGCCGACATTGCTAATGCCACAAGACAATTTTTATTGTTGTAGTCGTTGTTGTTGCTTTTTTTCGTTAAACTTTAGGGTAAATAAATTGTGCGTGTCCTTGCCTCATTGCATTTCAACACACGGCACACGTTTAGGTATGTATGTGGTTGATGTTGTTGTTTTTGCTGTTGCTTTTTTTCCATTTTACGTTCTGCTGTTGTTTTTGTTTTGGTCCCCAAACCAACGAGGTCAACAGGATAAAAATCCACTAAAAAGAGCGACACAAGGAGCAAAGAAACGTAGGGAAATACGAAATGAAAAATTGTGGAGAAAAAAACTAACATTAAAAAGTCTTAACAACTGTTGTTGAGGTGCTTTGGGTATTTTTCTTTGTGTGCGTAAGTATAATCGCGCGTATGTGCGCTAACACAGAGTGTGTGATATCTTGTAGATGGACTTTCAGACACAGTGATGGACAATTATGTAGGGTTAAGAGTGGGGTATTTAAAGGCCTCAAAATGCGGGGATTTTTGAAGACAACATCGAGGACCTGGCAAGGCGTGGATTTTTTAAAGAATATTTTTCAAAAACATATAGAAGCCTAGGAATTTGTAAAGTATATTTTTAATGACCCCTAGAAGCCTTAGAAGCCTGGGAACTTTTAAAGACTATTTTTCAAGGATCTATAGAAGTCATGGAATGTGTAAAATATATTTTTAGAGACCACAAGAAGCCTTCGAATTTTTTAAGTATATTCTAGGGACCTCTAGAAGCCGTGGAATTTGTGTAGTATATCTGTAGGTATCAATAGATAACTTAGAATTTTTAAATCACATCTTTAGGGAATTTTTAAATCACATGTTTAGGGACCTATTTAGGGGATGGAATTTATAGAGAATATTGTATAGAAGCTTATAGAAGAATTGGATTTAAAAAATATATTTTTATGATTTTATATATACATTTTTGAAAAATATTTTTTTGAACTTCTCTTTGTCCCTATTAAAATTTCGTTGACTCTTTTGGTTTGTTCTTGCCCCTTTTCAAATTTCGTTGTCTGTTTTGGTTTATTTTTCGTCCATGTTTATACCCTTCACCACACGAGGGTACAGGGTTTTATGTCTCTGTGCATATGTTTGTAACAGGCCCGTTTTATGTAAATGGTGCACCAAAGTCCCTATATATCTTTCGATTTGCACGAAATTTTACATAGGGTATTGAATTGGGTCTAGAATGGTGTGTGCTAAGTTTCGTGAAAATCGGTTCAGATTTAGATATAGCTCCCATATATAGATTCGTCCGATTAAATGTAAAAGTTGTACCAAATTTGGCACAGGACACTGAATTAAGTCTAGAATTACGTATGTCAACCTTCGTGAAATTGGTTCGGATTTAGATATAGCTCCCATATATATTTTCGTCCGATTATATGTAAAAGTTGTACCAAATTTGGTACAGGGTACTGAATTAAGTCTAGAATTACGTATGTCAACCTTCGTGAAATTGGTTCGGATTTAGATATAGCCCCCATATATATTTGCGTCCGATTTGATATATATGGTGCACCAAAGTCTTTATATATCTTTAATTTGCACCAAATTTGGCATAACGTACTGAATAAAGCCTACAATGATATGTGTTAAGTCTAGTGAAAATAAGATCAGATTTAGGTATAGCTTCCTTATATATTTTCTTCCGTTTTTATGTAATTTGTGCACTAATGACCTAAAATTTGACAGGTTGGTATACAATTCTGCACTGAAGTCATTAGAAATTTATCTTTGGCTAGTTTCGTTGAAATCGGTACAGATTTAGATATAGGTCAATTATAAGTTCCAGAAAGGCATGTGTATGAATTTATGAATTCGTTCAATGTTCCTTCAATAGACCTTTGACACGAAATTGTTAGGATACATATGTAGAGTGTACCCAAAGTGTTTAAAGGTATAATATAGTCGGCCCACTCCGACTTTACTACTTTTCTTACTGGTATATTTTAGGGGCCCTAAAAGGCGTGGAATTTTTAAGTTACATTTTGAGGGACCTTTTTAGGTGGTGGAATTTATTGAGAATATTTTTCAGAAGCTTATATAAATCCGACTCTTAAATTATATTTTTTGAAGAATATTTTTATGGATTACTCCTTGTCTTTATTTAAATTTCGTTCACTGTTTTGGTCCTTTTGCTTTTTTCATATTTCGTTGGTTTCTTTTTCGACCATATATTTTTTTTTGCTTTGTTTTGTTTTCCATTTTCCTTAGAGCTGGCTTTTAGAGACCATAAAGAAAAGTACGTACGTACTTAAGTTTAAATGAAACAATTTAAGGGCATTTTAGATGAATATGAATTTAAATATATTTTCTTAACTGATAAAAAAACTCAAAACTTTTGTCAATAAAGAAAAGAAAAAAATAATAGAAAAATGTTCATCAAATAAGGAGAATATATCACAGAAAATAATTATTATAATGATTCTTATTATGTAATTAAATTCTATGTTTCCGAGCTTGAAGGAATGATAGGAATCTAATTAAAACATTTATATATTTTGTAAAATATATAAATTAAAACGTATATTTACAGCTTACCTTATATGCTATAAAATGTTCTTCTCCTTGGGTGCGTATAATTGTCAACATAACTCATACGCTAGCTGTTCTAACATACTCCAGATTAGACTTTCTATCATCCCTGCTCATATTCCATCGTGTTGAGTTAATTTATATCCCATTACGTGCTACTCCACAATTGTTTGATACAATTTTTGGAATATTTATTTTGTTTTTATATTTTATGTTCCGTTATTTATAAATTTTGGCCAATTTTATAGGCCAAACTGAAAATGGGAAAATTGCAACACAACTAGCCAACATTTGCTGCCATCAACTTTTACTTACATCCGTTCAACAATTTTTGTTCAACATTCATACATACACACACACACATACAAACATATAACATTTCATTTCATTTCTTTTGATTCAATTAAATTTCTGAATATCATACATTTCATTTGAATTAATTAACAGACAGATGTTTGTGAATGTGCATATTGTAATATGTAGAATATGGATATTGGGGTAGATTGAATATTGCCAAAATTCGACAATTGAAATCGCCCTTATGATAGAAACCGAAAAAATGAAAATTCCGATGAAAAAATGGATTTTTGTTTTTATACCCTTCACCACACTGTAGTACAGGATATTATGTCTTTGTGCATATGTTTGTAACAGGCAAAAAGAAACGGCATAGACACATGATTCCTTTTGAAAATTAGGAAAAATCGGTTCAGATTTAGATATAGCTCCCATATATATTTTCGTTAGATTTATTAGAAATGGTGCACAAGGTCCCTATATATCTTTCGATTTGCACAAAATTGGTCTTAGGGTACTGAATTGAGTGCAGAATAATGTGTGCTGAGTTTCGTGAAAATAGAGTTTCTTAAGAATTGTGTTTTTCCGAACCTGCAGATGCTGTGAATATTTTAAAGAATATTTTTTCCATGTCATAAATTCGATTCCACCCAATATACTCATTTGTTAGTTTATCACTTATACCATAATTGTATTCGGTAAGTTTTGTAAAAGTTTCAGTATTTACAACTGTTTTCTTACAATTTTCAACGAGATCTCTGCAAATATTTCAGCTGGGCACCAGAGCGTATACATTATAACAATATGTATACGATCCAAGGTAAACAGATGATTTCTCTTGTAACCGTAGCTGTCTTCCCCGTCTATAGTCTATGAAACGCATTTGCAACGTGTTTCTCTTTCTTTTTACCATTTACTCATTTGTTCAACTAGCAGTTGGCTAAATGACACATTTTGCAAAGAATTAAAAGAAAGTTTGTCATGAAAATGGTTTCCGGTTAATTCTGAGGCTATGGAGTTAGTGGTGGATATTGCCATATTCCTCAGATGGAAGACATCTATATGAGAACTCAAGAGGTCTTCCTTCTATAGAAGACTTCAAGAGATATACTTTTTATAGAAGACCTTTTTAAAGAATATAGAAGACCTCAAAAATGTATTTTTTTAGAGGAGACTTTAAAAGAAGACTGCAGGTCCCGAGGAATCACCCCACATTTTGGGGAACGACCGGTATCAATCTATGAGTCTTCGAGTTCCTGCTTCGAAATTTACACATATAGTTGATAATCTACCGTAACAAACACGTTCGTTGATCTACTTTATGCCCTTCCTGCCTAGTTTTCAAGCTTCAGACCGTTGTTAGGCACTCGACTTCGCCTTTATCCAGTTGTCTAAGCATTACGAATTACACGTCCCATTTATGATGCGAATTAAATGAAATTTGAAACAGCTCATTTATTTGGCCTAGGGAAGAACCCTATTAAAATTGGAAAAAATCGATTCAGATTCCTTATATATTTTCCTTCGATTTTATGTAAATAGTGTGCAAAAGATCCTACATTTCGTTTGATTTGGGCAGCGTACTGAATTAAGCCTAGAATGATGTGTGTTAAGTTTCGTAAAAATCGGTTCAGATTTAGATATAGCTACCATATACATTTTCGTCCTATATTTCTATTGTTTTTCACGAATTATGGCATAGCGAACTAAACTGAGCCTATAATAATGTATGTTAAGTTTAAGATATAGACATATACGTTTTAGTTATAGCTCCTATATATATATATATATATATATATATATGTATTCGTCGGGTTTTACGTTAATGGATCAACAAATGCCCTATATTTCTTTCGATTTGCACGAAATTAAGCGTAGCGTACTGAATTGAGTCTAGAATAATGTGTGTTAAGTTTCATTAAAATCGGTTCAGATTTCTATATAGCTCTCATATATATTTCATGTAAATGGTGCACCAAAGTCCCTATATATATTTCGATTTGCACGAAATTTACCACAGCGTACTTAAAAAAGTCTAGAATTATGTATGATCAGTTTCGTGAAAATCGGTACAGATTTAGATATAGCTCCCATATACATTATCGTCCGATTTAATGTAAATTGTGTTCCAAAGTCCCTATATATATTTCGATTTGCACGAAATTTGGCATAGCGTACTGAATTGAGTCTAGAATGATGTGTGCTAGGTGTTATGAAAATCGGTTCAGATTTAGATTTTATGAAAATTGTGCACTATAAATCTAAAGTATCTCCGCTTGGTACCCCATTTTGTACATTAAACTAAAGTTAATATAAATTAATCTTTGGCAGGTTTCGTTGAAATTGATTCGTATTTCGATGAAGATAATTTAACGATTAGAATTCTCATTGGGTTGCAATTATGTCTATCAAAAATTTAAAATATCGGTTGATCTGGAGCTATAGCTCCCATAAACATTTCACACAAGTTTGATGGAACTAGTCAAATTTTCCAATGGCAGTTGGCGACAGGCTACAGTTGTCGGATATAATTTCCATAAGCACGCATTACCTTCTACAAAATTTAAAAATAAACTCCACAATTACTACTACGAACAACGTTTACAAAACGAAAGTGCTGGCAATAGCAAATTGCAAAAAAAGGAACAATAAACAAGTTGTTATCTAAATTCAAATAACACATGTCCAAAGATAAACCAGTGACTGTTCGTTGTTACGATGAAAAAAAGGACATTGTCATTTAAATCAACTTGCCAAGAGGACGAAAAAAATAAAACAACAACATAAACACTTGCTAGGCTACTCCAGAGGCAAAATGACACTAGTTTAAACTAACAACAAACAAACGTTAAATGTAAAAGCAAACACCAACAATAACAAAAAAGAAGATGAGGGTGTATTAAAAAGGGAGTCCAGCAGGACTCAAAGGAAAAAGGGAACTGTGGCAAGAGTAACAGTACTTCAATAAACATAGGAAACCATGTTTGTGGTTAAACCATTTTTATTGCAACAATGTAATTAAGTTTCAACCAATATTACAAACAATAACACAGAGAGAGCGACAGCGATGAACACACTCACACAAATCCAGAGATAATACTAGAAAGGGTACGCACACACACATATATCCTTGTTGCCCAAACAAAAGCTCTCTACCCTCTATGTTCACTTCAAACAAATCCATTTTTTTGGTTCAAGGGTTAGTCCTAGCTGCCACTGATGTTGGATGTTGTGTGGCTGGCTGGATGGTTCGTTGGCTGGCTATCGGTTGGTGGATTTAATTCTGTAGTAACTGAAGTTAGTTAAAATGTTTGTATTATTATGCTCATAATATAATCATATTTTCTCCTACGGCAGTCGCTTTGTATGACTGAAAATGGACGAGGAGGAGACTGAGACTGTGTGAGTGCTGTCCTTGTGTTGCCTGCATGTGTATCTCCGCAATTTAAGTATTTGTTTTGATGATTTTACATGAATCCAAATGTCAGTCAGACTGGGTGGATGATGGCCGAGGTGGGGAATCCGTGCAACAATATTTTATTAAGGTCCCTCAAGTCAATGGGAGTGGATTTTTGAAAGGAGATTTTATTAAGGAACTGTAGCTCAATAGGCGTGGATTTTTAAAGGAGATTTTATTAAGGACCTGTTGCTAAATAGGCGTGGATTTTTAAAGGAGATTTTATTAAGGACCTGTTGCTCAATAGGCGTGGATTTTTAAAGGAGATTTTATTAAGGACCTGTTGCTCAATAGGCGTGGATTTTTAAAGGAGATTTTATTAAGGACCTGTTGCTCAATAGGCGTGGATTTTTAAAGGAGATTTTATTAAGGACCTGTTGCTCAATAGGCGTGGATTTTTAAAGGAGACTTTTTTAAGGACCTGTAGCTCAATAGGCGTGGATTTTCAAAGGAGACTTTTTTAAGGACCTGTAGCTCAATAGGCGTGGATTTTCAAAGGAGATTTTATTGAGGACCTGGACCTCAAAAGGCGTCAATTTTAAATGAGATTTTATTGAGGACCGGTAGCTCAAAAGGCGTGGATTTTCAAAGGAGATTTTATTGAGGACCTGGACCTCAAAAGGCGTCAATTTTAAATGAGATTTTATTGAGGACCGGTAGCTCAAAAGGCGTCAATTTTAAATGAGATTTTATTGAGGACCGGTAGCTCAATAGGCG
>NW_026888109.1:0-93324 GCF_032173495.1 Musca vetustissima | reverse complement strand
TACCTCATTTAGGCAAAGTGCGAGACATACATCAATATAATTGGTGTTATTATAAAGGCCAAACACATTGGGAACTTATCCGGATTATATCCTTCCGGACTAAACATATATACTATCATGTTAAAATTTTTCACACAATTCTTGGTCCACTTGATCTGCTAAATATTGTCCTATCATTATTAGAACAGCCATATATTTCTTTGGTATCGACCAATTTGATAAAAACCTACAATATTATTTTTTGAGGCTTACGAATACATCTTCACTTAGTCCTTCGCCCAATATTTAAATTGTTGCATATAAAATCGTATACGTACTTATTAGAACCTGCATATTTGTCGAGTGTAGACATGTTCCTATTACCACTTAAAAAACGTGCTCAACATATTCCCACTTTCCGAACATCTGCTTTTCAGGTATAATGCCAATAATAATTACATTACAAGCATGACATTTTCTTTTCGCCCCGACGCCTATTTACCAGATAGTCAGTCGGTTAGTATTTCCGTTCTTTAGTTTTTCATTTCATTCATTCGAACTACATGACCCCCTCCTTGCCATGCATTACGAGTATTTCACAGCCATGATGGCAAAGTGTTGACTGGCCTAGTGAATAATCCAACTGAGGGCACGGCAAATTGTTTTAGGCCATGAATGGTTGAAAAGCCACAGGGGTTAAACTGCCAACAATTACCTGTGTTCTCTTGTGATAAGAGAAATGGAGAGTGAACAGAGTGACTTACATTTCGTCAGCTGAGCGAGTGAGTAAGTATGTGAGAATAATATCCAATAAAGAGACAAGTAAAGAGATTTTTCCTCCTCTTCTTCTTTAGAATTGATGTTGGTGATGGAAATTAACATTATGTTGAAGGATGAAAACATTGGAGTGTGCATTTCGTCGAACATATGTATGTATACATACATATCCTGTAGTTAAGGCCATACATATGTTTTCTGAAGCGTGAGCTATTTTTAAAGAGTCTTTTTTATGTCTTATGTGACTGTCATCATTGACTCTTCGCAAAGAGCTATAGGGAATGTGCACAGTGATGGAATATGACAAAAAAAAAACTAATAAATATCAAAATTCTCATTTGTATTACATCTACAGTTTTGTCATTACCACTGTTCACAATTATCGATTGTGTTTTTGTGAAAATATTTTTTATTTCCCTTTTTTTCTTTGGTACGAATAATTTCATTAATTTCCGGTGTTTAGGAAGTTAAATGTTAACCACAGACAGACATTTCCCTGTAATAGCTTTAAATGTGAATGCCAATGGCATGATGAACACATGCTATATGGTATGCTGTTTTTATGGTAATTAGCTAGAATTGTTAGTTGAGGGGAGGGTGTGAAAAAATTATAACCACATCCACAACACCACCACCGCAGCCTAATCATACAATTACCACCACACGTTCCTTTTGTGGTTTTACTGGTGTGTGTATGTTTGAAACGAAGGAAAAAAACTTGATTCCTTTAAAACTGTAGTAACTATGCGTGTTCAGAATTTTGTACACTACAACTTTAAATGCTCTATATAAATTGAGTGTTTTTGTAGACCAAAGTGCATTTTTTTCAATAATTCCATCATATAAGTTTTGGATTATTGGAAGAATAAAGGAGTGGAGTTTTAAATTTGTTTTTCAAGGGCTAATAAAGGCTTGGATTAAAAAAAAAACATTTTCAAGGACTAATAGTGGCGTGTATTTAAAACATTTATTTTTCAAGAACTAATAAAGTCGTGGATCTTTTTACAACAAACTTTTCAAGAACTAATAAAGACGTGTATTTAAAAAAATATATATTTTTTAAGAATAATAAAGACGTGGATTTTTTAAGATTAATTTTTCAAACAACCGTTGTGGGCGAGGGTTTATATTTTTTTTCATAGACTATTACCCGAATCAGCCCAACGTTACCATATGGTCACACACATAATCTCTAAGACCTACATATTTTCCAATGAAATATTTTCCAAAAATAAAAAAAATGTTCTGGGTCGATTCGGGTTAAGATCGAGGATTTTTGAAGATATATTATCTCAAGGATCAGTAAAAAGTGTGGATTTAAAAAAAAACTATTTTCTGAAGGACAAGTAAGGCATGGATTTTTAAAAGATTAATTTTTTAAACAACCATTGTGGACGAGGTTTTTTAATAATATTTTTCAAACACTATTAAGGTCGATGATTTTTTAACGAATATTTTCTTAAGGAACAGTAATAGCATGGATTTTTAAAAGTACTAACATAGGCTTGGATTTTAAAAATATTATTATCTCAAGAACGAATATAGGCGTGTATTTTTAAAAGAATATTTTCAAGGATTTTTAAAAGAATATTTGTTCAAGGACCAATATAAGCATGGAGTTTTAAAGAACATTCTTTCAGGAACCAATATAGGAGGGATTTTTGAAGAACATTTTTTCGATGGGGTGTTTTTTAAAGAATATTTTTCAAGAACCAATATAGGCGTGGAACTTTAAAGAATAGCTTTTAAAGACCAATATCGGCGTCTTTTCTGGTCGCTCCAGAGACCGCAAGTATTCTCCAAACATAGGGAAGGGGATCGAGCCAAGGAATAAGCATGCCTGTTTTGATAAACCGATTTTGTGTGAAGAATGACAAAATTGTTATTCTATAGCGTATATATTTATCCCTGAAGAACATAGACCCGAGAAGTTAATTATATATCCAAGAAGAGTGGTTGACATTTAATATGGTACCAATTATATTGTCGTATGTACTCGTATGTTGAAGTTGGACTTAAATATTTACAGGCGCTTACGTATTATATATTATTTGGTAACACATTACCACACTGCAGGGCGGAAATATAGCTCTGATGACTTTAAGATGTTCCATGAGGTTCCAGTTATGGTCAAGGATAAAGCCTATAATTTTCGGTGATGATTAGATAATAATTTCGCTATGAAGTGGACCGAAAACTTAATATTTGGTGTTTTGTCCAGACGATCTGTAAGCCACAATTGAAAGCCGAACATTACAACACAACCCACTGGGAAAGGAATCTGGATAAGTAATTAGAAGGGATGTACTGAATATTAATAATATTTGTTGTGTCTAGTCGGTCAAGAGGGTGCAAATATTGCCCAAGCTCAGAGAATAGAACCACATATGGTCAGCCCCGTCCGAGTTTACTGATCCGCTCACTGGTAAAAGAATACTTTTAACGTCCATTATATGCATGCCTTTTTTAATTTTAAAAAGATTATTTTTGAAGGATTTTGTAACAAATTTTTGTCGGTTTTTCTGGTCGCTCCAGAAGCCGCAATTATGGCCCAAACATCTCGAATTTTTACACGGAGAAGGGGATTGGGCCAATGAATAAGCATGTCTGTTTTGATAAAGATCGGTCAATATTTAGCGGGTCAAATGAACCCTATTCTATATCGTATATATTTCTTCCTGAAGGACATAGAGCCGAGAAGTTGGTAGTATATCCAAGAGGAGTGGTTGGCCTTTGATACCAATTTTAATGTCGTTTGTACTCGGTTGTGGGAGTTACACGTAAATATTTACAGGTCCTTACGTATTTAGATATTATTTAATAAACCATTAGCACACTAGAGGGCGGAAATATAGCGCTGATCGCTTTGAAATGTTCCATGACCTTCCAGTTATGGTCAAGGACAATTGGGATGAAGTGGACCGACAACTTTTTGTTTGTGTTTTTTTTTCGAGTCGATCTATATGCCACAATTGTAAGCCGAACATCACAGCACAACCCACGGTGAATGGAATATGGACAGGTAATTAGAAAGGCTGTACTGAACATTAGTAATAATCGGAATATATGTCAATGTAATGAAGAGGTGCTGTTGACGGACAAGAGGGTGCAACTATCACGAAATATTGCCCAGGCTCAGAATAAAAATCGGCAGAAAGTAGGAGTTTCGTGGTAGTTGTGTAGGGTATCGTATGGTCGGCCCCGTCCGACTACACTGCTCCGCTCATTGGTTTTAATATGTTTTAAGGGCCATTACTAGAGTGCAATTTTTTGTTAAGCCGGAGATAGTTTGGATTTCGAAGCGCGATCATAATAATTTTTTTGTCGGTGATGTTGAAATTATGATAGGTATTGAAATATTTTAGCTTTGAAATATTGCACTCATATCGGTATTACAAATGCGGTATATATGTCAAGGTTTTGTTATAGCCCCATATAACGGTACCACCCAAATTTGTTTATTTTAAAGGATTAATCCTTTAAACGTTTGTCTGTAATTGTGAATTCTAAGTTCTGGAAGGCTAAGAAACGTTCTAACAAAACTCTTTTTATATAGGTCCATGCTTTGTTATAGTTCCATTTAAATGTTAACGCCGCATTTAAAGGCTTTAGCCGCATTGATGATGATGTACTTTCCGGGGTTTATATTAGACATATCATCCATATAAATTCCCGCTCATTTTCGTGAAGGTTATGGTGGTATGTTTTACAGAAGTGACTGTAATTGGCTTTCCAGATTCCTGGTGAATAAAAAAAATTGTCCTTATATTTAATAACCACATTTTCATGGAATCGCGGTCAAACGTAATGCTACTTTCCTTGTTTAATATTAAATCACAACCAAAAAACGTATAAGTGATTTAAATCAGTAGATATGGAAGCCTTGACCAGATGAATGTCAGGAGGTGGAGAAAACATCTAATTTAAAACCAGCGAGCGGAGCAGTATAGTCGGACGGGGCCGACCATACGATACCTTACACAACTACCACGAACTCTAACTTTCTGAGGATGTTTATTCCGAGTCTGAGTAATATTTCCTGATATTTGCCCCCTCTTGTACAGCCCCCTCTTGTACAGTCCTTCTAATTACTTGCCCAGATTACCTTCACGGTGGGTGTGTTGTGATTTTCGGATTATACTCTACTCGAAAACACACAAAAAATTATGTTTTCGGTCCATTTCATCCCAAAATTTTAATCTGATCATCACCGAAAATTGTAGGCATTGTTCTTGACCATAACTGGAACTTCATGAAAAATTTCAAAGCCATCAGCGCGATATTTCTCCCTTTACTGTGGTAATGGATTACTAAATAATATCTGAATACGTAAGCACATGTAAATATTTGACTGTAACTCCCACATCTGAGTAGATACATCACTATATTTGGTATCAATTTAAAGGTCAACCACTCCTCTTGGATATGTTTTCAACTCCTAGGGTCTACATCCTCCAGGAGTAAATATATATGCCATAGAATACAAATTTTGTCATTTTTCACACAAAAGTCAGGGTCCATTTGACCCGCTAAATATTGACCGATCTTTATCAAAACATGCACGCTTATTCTCTGACCCGATCCCCTTCTCCATGCAAAAATTCGCGGTGTTTGGGCCATAATTGCGGCCTCTGGAGCGACCAGAAAAACCGACAAAAATTTAGTATTTGGTCCATTTCATCCCCTAAATATTAACCGATCTTTTCCAAAAACAATAGGGGTCTTCATTGGCCAGAACCCATTCTACATGCAAAATTTCGTGAAGATTGGTCCATAACTGTGGCCTGTATCGTGTTTACAAATTATAATGGACAGACGGACGGACAGACGGACGGACACACATGTCTAGATCGACTCAGCTAGTCGAGATATGACGATCGGTATACTTAAAGGTGGGTCTAGGACCAATATTTCGCGGCGTTACAAACATTTGGGGCTGCACAAAGCTATAATACCCTGATAACATAGTTGTGTGGGGTATAAATATATGCCAAAGTGTAATTAAGGTTTCTTAGATTCGTAATTTGTATTTCCACAACTTCAAGGAATTATGTTTAATTTAAGGCCACAATAAGGAGATCCTTTTCTTAAATTAATATTTTCTAGCGAAAAAGCTGGTATGTGAAATACAACTAAAATAAAATGTGAAGGAAAAAACACAACAACAAAACGACACGGAAACTAGACAACCAACCTACGTATTCCCTGCTTCTCCTTCGCCTGCTTCATCTTTCGGACGTTTTGTTTTCCCCGTTGCCATCCTCAGCATGTCATTAATGCGAAATGGTTCTTCTTGGTTTATGAGTCGAATGGCAGCCCAGAGTAGAGAGTAGAGCCTGAGCCATCTACATGTACGTGTTTAACAGTTTTTAATCTACAAGTATGTTTTTTAGGACTTGTTCCATTCATCTCGGTCTCTGCATGTTTCCCTGCACGTTTATAGCTCCACTTGGTCTGTTTGGCTGGCTGTCTGTCTGTTTGTCTGTTTGTCTGTCTGTCGGTATGCTACCATTCAAAGGTCTTTTGTTGTATCTGTTGGTTGGAAAAATATTCAGGGATTTTGTTGAAATTCGCTTGTAAATACCAGTGAGTTTGTGCGAATGGCTGTGTGTGTCTGTGTTTGGCAGAAAAGTTTTGAAGTTATTGAAGTAAGGGAAATATTTTTTAGAGTTTTTTCTCTCTCTCGTCTATTCACTATTCTGGTTTTATTTCAGCGATAACAGCAACTAAACTTTAAAATAGTACTTTTTTCGTCGTCGTCGTCGCTAAAGGGGAAGCGTTAATAGAGGGTTGAACAAATCAGGGAAAACATATAAAAATGCATTTGAAGCAGAAAAAGTTTTCTTATTCCATAATAATATCTGGGTTTCTTGGAACAGATTGCAGAAATGTTAGAAAAGTTTAGATATATTTTTTATGATTATCTAGCCGAGTGGATATACCGTACCGCAAGGATTCTGAACGAAATGGTCGAAGGAAAAAAGTATGTCATTGCGGTGAATAAAATCATAAAATACGATAACGATTCTAAGAAAAGTTAATCTTTTTTTGGAGCACACAACATAGTCCTTGAAAATAATTTTTTTTTTAAATTCACGCCTTTATTGGTCCTTAAAAATATTCTTTTAAAAATATTCGCCTTTATTTATCCTATAAATATATATTTTAAAAATCCAAGCCGATATTGGTCTCTAAAAACTATTTATTGAAATATCCTTTTATATAACTCAGCGCCTATCTGGGTCCTTGGAAAATATTATCTTGTAATTCTACGCCTATCGTCACCTATATTGGTCCTTGAAAAAATATTGTTTAAAAACTCCAAGCCAGAAATGGTCCTTGAAAAATATTCCTTTATAATTCCACGACTATCTGATCCTCGAAAATGTTTCTTTAAAAAATCGTCGCCTATGTTGGCTTTTGAAAAAATTTTCTTTAAAAAATCCAATGATTTTTGAAAATTATTCTTTAATTATCCACACCTGGAATGGTCTTTGAAAACATTTTATTTTAAAAATTCACGTCTGTAATGGTCGATTAAACTGATCATTAAAAATTTTGGTCTAGAAAAAATATTGTTTTAAACATCCACGCCTATATTCGTCTTTGAAAAAATTATCTTTAAAACATCCATGCCTACATTGGTCCCTGAAAAAATATTCTTTTAAAAATCCCCTCTTTGAATAATTCTTGAAAAAATCTCTTAAAAATCCTCGCCTGGAATAGTCCTTGAAAAGAAGAATTTTTCCAAAATCCACGCCTGGAGTAGTCGTTAAAAAATGTTCTCTTAACAATCCTCGCCTGGAATAGCCCTTGCAAAAAATTCTTTTAAAAATGTACGCCTTGAATAGTACATTAAAAAATGTTCTCTATAAAATCCATGCCTGGAATAGTCCTTAAAATATTATTTTAAAATCCACGACTGGAATACTCCTAAAAAATATTCGATTAAAAATTCAAGCCTGTAATGATCCTTGAAAACCCAGTCTTTGAACAATCTACGCCAAATTAAAAATGTACGCCTTGAATGATCCTAGAAAAAAATTCTTTTGAAATCCACGCCTATATTGGTCCTTAAAAATATATTCCCTTAAAAATACACTCCTGTATTTGGTATTCTTTAAAAATCTACGCTGGGAATGGTCCTTGAAAAATATTCTTCTAATAATCCACGCGTATATTGGTCCTTGAAAATCAGTTGCTTAAAAATCCACGCATATAATGAAATAAAAAAAATCTTTAAAAATAAGCCCGGAAAAAATGCTGTTAAACATTTTTAAAATTAAATTTCATTTTTTATATGACTTTAAGTCCTTAAAAGTCTGTATTTCAAACCTCGCTCACCTTCGTGTAAGCTAAAAGAAAAACGATAAAGCTAACTGACATAGTATTTTCCCATTGAAATCATAAATTAATGAGCATCCCTGGCACACATATACCCGGACTCATCTACACGCATTCAAATCGCATATCTGGCGGTATAGAAGACGAAAGCTATAAATCACGTTTTCATCCTTGTTGTGCTCACCTGTCTAAGCAACAGCAGCAGCAACAACAACAGTATGGCACGAAACACATACCAACACGAAAACACAATGTTGCTCTTTATTGCTGCAACGGCAACAGCGGCAGGAAGAGAAGTAGTTAAATCCCGGTGAATCGTATAGAATGTCATGAAGCCGGTGAATAAAAATATAAAAAATATAATCACTGAACGTTAGTGCAAAACAGCAACAAAAACAACAACGCAGTTGTGGAGAAAAAGTAGGAAGTTTTCATATTTTCTGTATCGTTCTTGTTTTGTTTTATCCTCCCCTCCACGCAAACTGGCAATATCCTTTTACGACTCTAAAAAAGCGAAGTATAGAATTTCAAATGTGTGCTGCTACACATTTTGAAAATATTAAAAATACTCCAACGATGACGACAATATGCCATGGAGGTTGAGAAACTATCAGCCCTTATGCCTGAGAATAACCCACATTGTCGGATTCTAGCCGGCGCCTATTTTGCATAAAGCAATAATGGGAATGAAGTGATATCTAAAAAAACAAATTACAACTTTTTCCCATCCGTTTTTCTACTGCTGTAACTCTTTCCCTCTACTGTCGTAGTTGAAATACAAAAATCCATATCGTTTTGTATGTGGGAGAGGGGTGGCAGGAAATGTATTCTTATGCACATAGAAATGTAAAGTTGTTGGGGAGGAAGGTTCAAGCTATGCCCAATAACCCACACTTTGTTATCGGTGAATTTTCTCTGTGTGTGGGACTTTCCTTTCCGAGAAATGCCACTTTGTAATATCACAGGCACAGACAGAACACGCAACAGCACCGACTGAAATAAAGTTGAAATTGTTTTCACATCGTAACGGAAACGAAGCCATGGCGAAATACTGGCAACAGTAGTTCACCTTGTTCAAAACACTCAGATGAATAAGACAAAGACAGTGTATCGGAGCACTAAAACAATATTCTTTTAATCACCAATTTTAAAAGAATATTTTTCAAGGACAATATAGGCTTCGATTTTTAAAAGAATATTTTTTCAAGGACCAATAAAGACTTGGGTTTTAGAAGAGAAATCAAATTAACCATATTGTGATAGACGGAAGGCATTTATCCAGTGTACTAAACGTTCGATCGATACGATGAGCGAATATCGATTCGAACCATTACCTTGTGGCAGCCATGGTTCGTACCCGTCTTAATGTAGCAGGAAAGGTGCGATCTAATGTAACACGAAAACTCGAGGTCGAAAAGCTGCAAACACAGCGGGTAGCAGACGCCTACACCGCTCAACTTACCCACCTGCTTTACGAAAGCACTTATTGTCCCGATAATAGTATAGAAGCACAATGGCAATGAATTGCCCACTCCCTACAAACTACAGCAAAAGAAACTCTTGGGTACCAAAAACCACCATTAAGAAACCCATGGTACGATCAGGAGTGTCGTAATGCCACTGATGTGAAAAACGCAGCGTATGGGGCAACCCTGCTGACAGTAGCAACACGTAATGCGATGGAGAATTATCGGGAGAAAAGGAGAGAGGAGAAACGTGTTTTCAGAAAAAAGAACAAGAAAAACGTGAGCGTGAGCAAATCGAGTTGTAAAGGAGTCACAATGAAGTCCGAAAATTTTACCAACGAGTAAAACACCAAGCCGAAGGTTTTGGTGCAGGTACATCCTCCTGTAGAGATGAAGAAGGAAACCTGGTGACAGATACAGATAGCGTGCTGAGGATCTGGAAGGAGCACGAAAAACACATCGACACATACCACCTATTCGTCGAATATAAAGCCGCATTCGACAGCCCTATCTGTTCAGAGGTGTTTAAAGCCATGTCTGCGTTTGGCATTCCTGCAAAATTAGTTCGACTATGCAGGATAACTTTAACTGGCACAAGATCAGGAGATAAAGTCGGAAATGACCTCTCGTGGCCAGGTCGTGTGACCTTTTTAACATCCTGCTGGAAAAGGTCATACGTGACGCAAAGGTGAACAGAAATGACACTCTGTACACCAAACAACACATGTTATTCGCCTACGCCGATGACATCGACATAATGGGTCGAACATTGAAAGCGGTAACAGCCACCTTTGAACAAATTGAGAAGGAGTCTGCCAAAGTGGGTCTGGCAGAAAACGACGAGACGACCAAGCTGATGGTATCAACGCGGAAGACGTGCAGTAGACTCGGACCAACTGTGGAACTTGAGAATTACAGCTGCGAGGTAGTTAAAGGTTTTATATACCTTAGTACCACCATAAATAAAACTAATGAGATCAGTTTTGAAATTCGGAGAATTATAGTGTTGGCCAACAGATGCTACTATGGTCTGCGTAAGCAACTCAAAAGCCAGGCCACCTCCCGTGCGACCAAACTCACACTCTACAAGACGCTGATACTACCCGTGCTATTATATATGGATCTGAAGCATGGGTACTTACGCAAGTAGATGAGGCAGCTCTTGGAGTGTTTGAGGGAAAAATTCTCCGAAAGATCTATGGACCGATCTACGTTGACGGTGAATATCGCCGTCGAATGAACCATGAAGCTGTACCAGCTATTCTGGGGCATCGGCATTGTTAGACATATTGAGCTGCAGCGACTACGTTGGCTAGCTCATGTTGTGAGAATGGATGAAAATGCCCCAGCCCAGAAGACATATAAAAACGAAACAGCTGATGGCTCACGCAGAAGGGGAAGGCCACGAATAAGATAGAAAGATCAAGTGGAAGGCAACATTGCCAAATATGATCTTTCAAACTGGAAAACCTGCGCAAAAAGCCGACGCGCCTGGAAATGTTTTTTAAGCTCGGCTTATGGAACGAAAGTTCTGTCACAAGCCAGCTAAGTAAGTAAGTAATATATCCGTACATTTTTAAAATAATATGTTTTCAATGACCAATATACGCGCGTATTTTTAAAAGAATATTTTTTCAAGGACCAATATAGGGTTAGATTTTTAAAAGAATATTTTTTCAAGGACCAATATAGGCTTCGATTTTTAAAATAACATTTTTTCAAGGACCAATATAGGCGTGGATTTTTAGAAGAATATATTTTCAAGGATCAACATAGACGCGGATTTTTAAAGGATATTTTTTCAACAACAAATATAGGTGTATGTTTTTCAAAGAATGTTTTTTCCAAGGACCAATATAGGCTTGTATTTTTAAAAGAAAATTTTTTCAAATACCAATATTGGCTTGTATTTATAAAAAATATCTTTTCAAGGACCAATCTAGGCTTGCATTTTTAAAAGAATATCGTTTTAAGGACCAATAGGAGGAATTCTAAAGGATATTTTTAAGAACCTGTATAGGCGTGGATTTTAAAAAGAATTTATTTATGAATTATTTCTTATTTGTAAATTTTGTGAGCTTTTTGTATCCTTTTTTCTTATTTTACTGGACACTGTCGCTGCCCACAATATTTGCACAGAAGGCATGTTTATTTCCTTAGAGATTTTGAAGTGTTCGTTTGTAATAGAGGGATACTCAAAGGCAGAGATATGACGGCAAGGAGGAGAGAAAAGAAAACAAAGAGTTTGTTTATTTAAAAGATTGTGGCGGGTGCAAGGTATTATTTGTTTGTGTGTGTATGTTTTTTATATATGTATTATATTTTCCCATTGCAGGGAGTCTACAAAGGACCTCAACCAACTAGCTTATACTGTTCAGTCACAAACAAACAATTACACACACACACCCATACATAAAAAAACGTTATATCGTAGGGAAAGGTACAATAGCCAGAGTAAAAAAGTACCTACGTCGAATTCAGTCACGCTAGTAAGACGTAGATTTTTAAATGTGGAAATATATTCATTTCTACCTCTTCACTAAATATGTATAAGTTGAATTGTAATATTTACTATAATTGTAAATCGTCCTTGTACGATTTCTTATATTTCATAGAAATAATGAATAAACTGAAACTATATTTTTCGTACATAATGTCATTTACATTCCATTTAAAATTTCACTATGAGTCTCAAAACAAATATTCCAATTGACTCAAGCAGGACATTGTGTATTGTAAGAACATCTAACAAATCTATTTTAAAACTCAAAAAGACAGTACAAGCATCAATAGAAAATCGCTAATATTACTACTCTACTGACAATATCATAAATCAATTGTTATAATTAAATGTCATATCATTCTAATCGCCCAGAACAAATCTCCAAGGATACTATGCTGTTCCTGAGACAAACGGCAACAAAAAACTGCGAAAAGAAATAACAATTAATAAAGCGAACATGGGAAGCACACAAAAAAGCCGTGACATGACTTTACTATACGAGTACAACAAAGCAAATACGAAAACCAAAAACAAGGATGACGCCTCTTTTGGATTTCGCTGTCTACAAAGTTGACAAGAGCCGGTGGAGAGAGAACAAGGACGAGGCAGGACAAATGCTTGGTAAAGTGTTGTTTGCTTTAAGCTTTATTATGAGTGAAATTTTCCACATTTATTTTGTATTCCAGCCACGTGCATTCAAAAAACATGGAGTGGTTGGAGTTTCGTTTGCACAGTTTGCCTCAAAACACCCAAGGCAAAGTAAAGCGAACATCAGAAAAAGGAGGACATAAGGAGCAGACGCCTAAGTCAACACCAAACGAAACCAATGACATTTTTTAAATCCTACATCACTGATGTTTTGCCTTAGAAAAGCTTTTTTTCGCCTTTGCCATTTTCTTCGATTTGCTTTATGTTGGCGTATCTGTTTGCTTGTCGTTACCACTGATGCAGCAGGGCCAGGATATTTTCTCCATGTTTTCTTTTTCCATTTTCGATATCGTTGTGTTGGCGTTAGCAGTGAATAAGGAAACCCCAACCTAAACGCAAAAATGTTTCCTTTAACATTTGTGTTGGCTTTAACGCAAAAAATATCCTTGCAAAGGACGACGTTATACTTCGTCATTGTTTTGTATGGATGTCGGCGTTGTGTGACATGATTCTTCCGCATTTAGTTTAAATAGAAGTAAAAATATTCCACATTTAATAGTGCAGAAAAAAAGACGGCCACGCGGACTGGCAAGAGTGATGAGTGGGGGAGAGTATTTTGCAAAGTAGAAAAATGAAAATGAAAACACTGCTGCTCCTGCCGTCAACGTTCATCACTGACTAGCCACACAGCCATCCAGTCAGCAGGATGGGCAGACAGACGAGCAGTTATTATAGAAATTCAGAGAGAACCCGAGTTTGCTGTGACTTTGTGCTTACACCATGACAGCAATGATGGCAGGCGAAGAAGGAATTACGTTATTTTCCATCGTCCTTTGGCAGCTGGCAACGGCATTCACTTCCGTAAATGGTGATTGAGTTTCTTTGCTTCGCACACAAACATCGTCATTCACAGCCACATCATCACCATCACCATCCTTCTCCTAATATTGCGAAGAGTATGCCAAGGGTGGAAAGAAATATTGTCATTGTTTTGGTGTCGAGAGTTTTTTTTTCGAACTTAGGTCTTCGTTGAGTATTTGCAAGTTATGGTGGAAGGCAGGCAGAATATCTGGATTGAGGCTTGTTAATATGTCTGGGATATTAAATAAATGTGTTAAACGGGTGGTTGGTTGCTTGACTATTTGACGGTGATATTTTCCTATGAAATTAATGCGTTTTAATTTCGTTAAGATGTTCAACGTCCTCGTCGATACCGACGACAAAGCAATCAATTTATGATTTTATTTTTAATGGATGATTACTTTTTTTTCGAAATAAAGTAATTAGATATGGTCGAGGAACTTTGAAATTTTAAAAACAATTTTTAGTATTTGTAAGGGACAAGGTATTAGCGAAGATATAACATTAAGACAGGTAAATAAATAGGCGATACAATTACTTAAAAAATTATTTTTTTAAGTAATTGCATAAAAATGCATAAATTTATTAAAAACCACCCCTTTAATCTTTTGAAAATGCCTTCAAAAATTCATTAAAAACCACATTTAATCCTTTGAAAATGCCTTCAAAATTCATTAAAAACCACGCCTTTAATCTTTTGAAAATGCCTTCAAAATGCATTAAAAACCACGCCTTTAATCTTTTGAAAATGCCTTCAAAAATATCTGCAAAAATGCATTCATAATCTACGCCGTGTGTCCTCTGAATATGCATCAAAAATCACCGCCTTGTGTCCTCTGAATATGAATCAAAAATCCACGCCTTGTGCCCTCTCAATATGCATCAAAATTCCACGCCTTGTGCCCTCTGAATATGCTTTGAAAATTCGTTAAAAATCCACGCCTTGTGCCCTCTGAATATGCTTTGAAAATTCATTAAAACATCCTCGCCTTGTGTCCTCTGAAACTTGTTCGAAAATTCATTAAAAAATCCACGCCTTGTGTCCTCTGAAACTTCTTCGAATATGCATCAAAAATCCTCGCCTTGTGTCTTATGAGTATGCTTCGAAAATTCATTAAAAAATCCACACCTCGTGTCTTCTGAATATTCATTAAAAAATCCACACCTTGTGTCTTCTGAATATTCATTAAAAAAATTATTAAAAAATCCACACCTTGTGTCTTCTGAATATTCATTAAAAAAATTATTAAAAAATCCACACCTTGTGTCTTCTGAATATTCATTAAAAAAATTATTAAAAAATCCACACCTTGTGTCCTTTGTATATTCATTAAAAAATCCACGCCTTGTGTCCTCTGAATGTGCTTCGAAAATTCATTAAAAAATCCACGCCTTGTTTCCTCTGAATATGCTTCGCAAATTCATTAAAAAAATCCACGCCTTGAGTCCTCTAATATGCCTCGAAAAATCATTAAAAATACACGCCTTCTATCGTCTGAATATGCTTCGAAAATTCATTAAAAATACACGCCTTCTGTCGTCTGAATATGCTTCGAAAATTCATTAAAAAATTCACGCATTATGTCCTTTGAATATGCTTCGAAAATTCATTAAAAAATCCACGCCTTGAGTCCTCTAATATGCCTCGAAAAATCATTAAAAATACACGCCTTCTGTCGTCTGAATATGCTTCGAAAATTCATTAAAAATACACGCCTTCTATCGTCTGAATATGCTTCGAAAATTCATTAAAAATTTCACGCCTTATGTCCTCTGAATATGCTTCGAAAATTCATTAAAAAATCCACGCCTTGTGTCCTCTGAATATGCATCAAAATCCTCGCCTTGTGTCTTCTGAATATGCTTCGAAAATTCATTAAAAAATCCACAACTTGTGTCCTCTGAATAGTCATTACAAAATTCATAAAAAAATCCACACCTTATGTCCTCTGAATATTCATTAAAAAAGTCATTAAAAAATCCACGCCTTGTATCCTCTGAATATGCTTCGAAGATTCATAAAAAATCCACGCCTTTTGTCCTCTTAATATGCTTCGAAAAATAATTTAAAAATCTACGGCTTTGCTCTTTGATATACCTCGAAAATTCACTAAAAAATCGCCTTGTGTCTCCTGAATAAGCTTCGAAAATTCATTAAAAAATCCACGCCTTGTGTCCTCTGAGTTGCCCCGAAAATTCATGAACAAATCCACGTCTTTGGATCTCGGAAATTCTTTAAATATCCCTCGTCGGAACCTGTTAATATACCTCAGATATTTATTAAAAATTTCATGCCATGGGTCCTCTTAATATCCTTCAAAAACTCATTCAAAAATAAAAATAATAAATTTGAAAAAAAAACATCCGCTAATTATTAAATTTAATTGACCAATTGGTACTGTTTCAATTTCAACTTTTAAATATTTTTTTTTAAACACCTTTTATTCCATTATTCTCTTTTATTTCCCACTTCGTTTATTTACTTCATTTTCATTCTTATACAAGTTATAATACTCGTATATCACTTGCCGAAAAGAAGTCAGACGGAGGAAGGAAGGAAATCACAAAAGTGCTCCACACAACCCAGAGTCAATATAAGGGCAATGTAAATAGCAAACAAAGACAGACACACACACACACCTACACACACTAGTACTAGAATCACAAAAATATCTTTGATACAGGAGGTCTGTTGTGGCCGTTGTCCTTTCCAATTTAGAGAATCCTAAAATTTGTTTTGTGTCCGTGCTTTTCTCGAAATAAAAAAAAAAACGTTACATCGTGTAACGTTGCCAAGTTTTCTTCTACTTCTACTGTTTTGCAGTCGACATTTGCTGCTGCTATTTGCCATTATTGTTTGTTTGTTTGCACAGACATTCCACGTCCGTATTACTTACTGACCGACCACACTGACCTGGTGCCTAGTTACAGGTAAGAAAGACCACCACAACAACAGCAACATCAACAACCATAGCAGTAGTGATGGCATAACCGAAGTCGCATTAAGCCACAAATAATAAATTTCTGCCTTAATCTATTTGTATGCCCTACTCTGTTCTCTGTGCCTTATCTAAAAAGGACATCGAAATGTGGTGAAACAAAAACAAAAATGTGGAGTCTTTTTGGCTAATAATTTAATGTTGAAGATAATTTTAAGGCAGATTGCGGTCAGTGAACATTTTGGGGAAAAATTGACAGATTGTTGAACTACTTTTAAATCTAATCTAAATCTCTTAACGATATTTATCCGTCCTCAAAAAGAACAGAGCGCCGGGGGACCTGATAACATGCCTCGAAAATCCATTAAAAATCCAAGCACAGGGACCGGATACTATGCTTTGAAAATTCATAAAAAAATAGCCCCTGGGTCCTGATAATGTGCTACGAAAATTCATTAAAAAATTGGCACTTGGGGCCAGCTAAAATTCGAAAATTCATTAAAAATTTTGCGACTTGGCGCCAAAAATTCTTTAAAAACCATGCCTTGCGATCTGATAATATGCCTTGAAAACTCATTAAAAAATCTACTGCTTGGGGCCGGATGATATGCTTTGAAAATATTTTAAAAGCTTGGCGCCCAGGTTCCTGGTTATATACCTCGAAAATTTATTAAAAACCCACGCCTTGGGATCAGATAATATGCCTCGACAATGTATTAAAAACAATCCAACTGTTATGTCCTCTGAATTTACCTCAAAAATGTATTAAAAACAATCCACATATTGTGTCCTCGAAAATTCATTAAAAAATTACGCGTGGGACCTGATAATATGCCCCAAAATTTCATTAAAAATCCACGCCTTGGGATCTGATAATATGCCTCGAAAATTCATCGAAAAATTCTCGCTTGGCAAGCTGATATTATGCCGCGGAAATTCATTGGAAGCTGATAATATGCCTCGAAAATTTATTGAAAAATTGTGCCTTGGACCTGATAATGTGACCTAAATTTTCATTAAAAAACCTACGTCTTGGGATCTGATAATATGTGTCTGCAATTTTCAATTAAAAATGTCCTCTGAATATGCCTCGGAAATTCATTGAAAAATCCACGCCTTGGAAGCTGATAATATTTTTCGAAAACTCATTTAAAAATCCAAATCCAAAATCTACGCCTGGCAAGCTGATAATATGCCTCGAAATTTCATTGAAGCTGATAATATGCCTCGAAATTTCATTGAAGCTGATAATATGCCTTGAAAATTAATTAAAAATTTCACACCTTGTGTCCTCTGAATATAAATCGAAAATACATTGAAAATACCAAGGCCTTTAGTCCTGAAAATATGTCTCAAAAATCTTAAAATGTTCCCGTCCTCTATAGTTTTACTGGGTATTTTTTCGGTACATTTCTATATATATATAAATCCACATAGATACTTCATATAAAGAGCTGTACTCGAGAGAACTGAATGAATAAATACCTAAGTGTTTACACAATGCCCTGCAAATTATTTATACATAACACATAAAACCATCATATATAATGTGAACATAGTTTATTTGTCGTTTACAGGCATAGCTCTCAGACATGAACGCCTGCAGTGTTCCGTGGGAGAAAAAATCAAAATCATTTATTGAATATTACACCACAATGCCTAGATGCATTCGCAAAGAATGCTTATGGACTGGACACTTCAAAAAATAATTTATTCCGAATTTATATACATGAATGTTTACAAAAATGTATGTAATAAAATGTATTTTACTCAGCTATGAACGTAAAAATGAAATGTATTTTGACGAATGATTTCTTTATATTTGACAAACATCATTGCACTAGAAGAAAAAATGTACCAGAATGTAAATACAAAGATGATATTCAATTAGGTCTATAGATTCTGAAATATAAATATCTTCGATGATAATATTGTAGGCGTGGATATTTATACCCTACACAACTATGTTGTCAAGGTATTATAGCTTTGTGCAGACCCACGAGTTTGTAACGCCGCGAAATATTGGTCCTCCTGTCTCACCTTTATGTATACCGATCGCCATATGTGGATAAGCTGAGTCGATCTAGACATGTGTGTCCGTCCGTCCGTCTGTCCATTATAATTTGTACAGCCCACAGTTATGGACCAATCTTCACGAAATTTGCATTTTGGTAAAGATCGTTTAATATTTAGGGGATGAAATGGACCAAATACTGCATTTTTGTCGGTTTTTCTGGTCGCTCCAGAGTTTGCAATTATGGCCCAAACATCTCGAATTTTTACATGGAGAAGGGGACTGGGCCAAAGAGTAGGCATGCCTGTTTTGCTAAAGATCGGTCAATATTTAGCCGTTCAAATGGACCCTGACTTTTGTGTGAAAAATTACAACATTTTTATTCTATAGCGTATATATTTACTCCTGCAGGCTTATTCTGTAACTTTTTAACAACATTCGACATTGTTTATTTTATAACAATTTGATTTGTTTTTTTTTGTTGTTTTTACAATAACGAAAGAAAATTAAACAATATCGAATGTTGTTAAAAGTTACAGAATAGGCCTACTGAAGGACATAGACCCGTGAAGTTGATAGTATATCCAAGAGGAGAGGTTGACCTTTAAATTGATACCAATTATATATCGTATGTACTCGGATGTGGGAGTTACACGTAAATATTTACAGTTGCTTCCGCATTCAGATATTATTTAATAAACCATTACCAAATTAGAGGGCGGAAATATTGCGCTGATCGCTTTGAAATGTTCCATGAGGTTCCAGTCAGATAATAGTTTTGTGAGGAAGTGGATCGAAAATTTGTTGTGTTTTTTTGATTTGGTATATAGGCTACAATTATAAGTCGAACATCACAACACAACCCACGGTGAAGGGAGTATGGACAAGTAATTAAAAGGGCTGTACTGAATGTTGGTAATATTTGGAAAATATGTCAGTATAAGGAAAAGTTGCTGTTGACCTCTATCGGGCAAGAGGGTGCAACTATCACGAAATATTTCCCAGGCCAGCAATACAAAAGCGCAGAAAAATGGAGTTCTCTGGTAGTTGTGTAGGGTATCGTATGGTCGGCCCCGTCCAACTATACTGCTCCGCTCACTGGTTTTATATTAGAATATTTTACCCGGGACCATTTAAATAATATTTTTTCAACGACAATTCAAGGCGTGGATTTTTTAAAGAATATTTTTATTCTAAGACCAATTTAGGCGTATATTTTTTAAATTTTTTTTTCAAAGACCTATACAGGCGTGGATTTTTTTTAAGAATGTTTATATTCAAAGATCTATATAGGCGTAGATTTTTAAAGAATGTTTTATTCAAAGACCTATATAAGCGTGGATTTTTTAAAGAATGTTATATTCAAGGACAATTCAAGGTTTCAATGATTCATATAACCCATTCTCTTGCTCTATAGGTCATGTTTATATAATAAACCAGTAAGGAAAGTAGTAAAGTCGGACTGGACCGACTATATGATACCCTTCACCACTTTGGGCATATTATACATATGTATCCTAAAAGACGTCGCCTTTTCGAAGGAAAATTGACATGAAATTGAACGAACTTAAAAATGTGATCTTTATCTATATCTAAACTGTTTAAAATTTAATCTCAAACAAACACCCATTGATTGTTTGGTGTACAATAAACTTGAATAAGTCGAAATTATATATGGAAGCTATGTTATATCTATATCTGAACCGATTTCAATTTCAGTACATTGTGTCAATCGGCCCAGCTAGGGGTCTTTAGTGCACCATTAAAATCGGACGAAAATATATATGGAAGATGTTTGTAAATCTGATCCGATTTTCACGAAACTTTGTACACATCATTCTAGACGCAATTCAGTACGCTATGCCCAAAATCGAACGATATAGGACTCTTTGTTGCAGCATTTACATAAAAAGTGACGAAAATATATAGCACCCATATATATTTTCGTCACTTTTTATGTGACGTGTGTATCTAAATCTGAACCGATTTTTATGAAACTTTGCACACATTATTCTAGAATTAATTTAGTACGCTATACCAAAATTCGTGCAAATCAAAAGATTTGCAAGGACTTTGCCTCACCATTTAATTAAAATCGGGTGAAACTACATAAGGGAGCTATATCTAAATATGAACCTATTTTCACGAAACTTAGCACACGGCATTCTAGACTTATTTCAGTACGCTATTCGTGCAAATCTATTGATTTTCAAGGACTTTGGTCCACCATTTACCTAAAATCTAAATCTAAACAGTTACCTAAAATCGGGCCAAACTATATATGGGAGCTATATCTAAATCTGAACCGATTTTCCCGAAATTTAGCACACATCATTCTACACTTAATTCAGTACGCTATGCCAAAATTCGTGCAAATCTAATGATTTTCAAGGACTTTGGTGCACCATTTACCTAAAATCGGGCGAAACTATATATGGGAACTATATCTAAATCTGAACCGATTTTCCCGAAATTTAGCACACATCATTGCCGACTCAGTTCAGTACGCTATGCCAAAATTCGTGCAAATCTAATGATTTTCAGGGTCTTTGGTGCACCATTTCCAATTTCAATAGGGTTCGTCCTTGGGCCAAACCAATAGGCTGTGCCAAATTTCATCCAATTCGGATCATAAATGCGACCTGTACTTTGCTCACAAAAATTCATGGACGGACGGACGGACATGCATAGATCGACTCAGAAAGTGATTCTATGCATATTCTCAAAAGGAACCATGGATCTATCTCGATTATTTTTGCCTGTTACAAACATATGCACAAAGACATAATACCCTGTACCACAGTGTGGTGAAGGGTATAAATAGCGCACAAAAAACTTCGCTATACATTAAATTACTCTACCACCTATAAATACAAACCCACCTCAAATAACTACATTTACTTTTCTCGAGTGTATTTAGACACATTGTCCTCATAAATATTCCAAATAGTGTGTGGTTTATGTGTGGGTAAATGGGTGGCAGGTTAGGTGGCAAGTTAGGTGTTCTGTGGTCGTGTATATGCCATGAATGTGTGAATGAATGTGTTTGTACGAATAACATTTACACATACAAATATTATGTCATCTGCCATAACTAAAATACTCAAGGCCCTAAAAATCATATTGAGCCAGAAACAGCAAAAACAACAACGAAACACCACCCAACATGCACACACACACATACACAATATGTTTTACTATGGCCAATAATTTGTGGTCAAGTTAACATATTTATCGGTCAATTGATTTGCAATATTTATTCCATATATTCTATATCAAATTCTAGAATGGCCAAGTAGCCTGACAGCCTACACACATTGTTCGATATGTATCGTACATTGATATTTTCTCAATCATATTTGCAGAATTGTGATTCGAATGCTACCACACACTGTGTCGAGTGTGAACGATGATGGTGATGATGATGATAATAATAATAAACGAGTTTTTGTGTTTTGGGAATTTTCCAATGCGAAAAACTGTTCGGCAGCAATTGGCTTAAAAGCTAAAGAGAATAATTACAATCAAATCATATCAATCAGAATATACAAAAGTTATGTTTAGTCTGCATTTAAATTGTGGTTTAGATTTGTGTGTGTACATGTGTATGTGATTGAAATTTCTAAATAAGAATTCAATAACGGATGAAGAAATTCATTTTTGATTTCTGCAACATTTCGCATTGGTTGGCCACTGAATGTGGTTTCTAAGATAATTTGAATGGAAATATATTAAAATAATTAAAAATTTTCGAAATGTGTCTTAAAATTAAGCATATATTATAATATTGAAAATATTATAATAATCCACTATTATAATCGTCATTAAAAATTACAATTTAACAAATCCACGCTTATAAAGTTCTTTGAATAAATATTATATAATAAAAGAGTTTGTGTTAAGTGAGTGAGTGACTCACAGATCATCGCGCAACGGCTAAAGCTAGAAACTTGAAATTTTGAGTGTGGGTTGTTGTTGATGTGTAGGCGTGAGGACTAAAATGTACCAAATATGGTACCCTTTGTATTAGGCGAACGAGAAGAGCTGAAATTTGGAATGTGGGTCACTGATGGAATGTTAGGAAGATGTGTAAAAGGGATTTTGAAATTCAACCTATAAGTGTACGAAAAGTACTAAAATTTACTAAATTTAGTTCTAATTGTATATATATTGAACATATACATACAGGAAAAGTGGTGTTGATGTATGGAAATGTTTTAAGAAATTCGTACTTGTGTGTATATAAAGTACAAAATGGTACTAAATTTGGTACTATTTGTATATATATAGAGATGGAATCAAATATCAGGACCAATGGAGCACAAGATTGAAGTAGCTTTAAAAAACGTGCTTATGTGTACGAATAGTACTAAATAGTACTAAATTTGGTGCAAGTTGGATTTAGGTGAACAAATAGAGCTGGAGTCTTCAAATTGTATATATGGTACAAAATTTAGTACAATTTGGACTTTGCTTGAAAGGATAGAGCCGAAATCCTGAAATTTGAAATTAAGATTACTGTTGAAGATTGAGCTATAGAGACATCTTTGCAAATTCGTATTTATGTGTACGAAAAGTACTAAAGGGCACTAGATTTGGTACAATAAGGATTTGGGTGAACGGAGAGAGCTGGAAACCTAAAATTTGGAATAATGGTTGCTGTTGGAATTGTAAATGGTACTATATTTGGTACAAATTGATTATTTGAGAACGGATAGAGCTGGACTCCAGCATTTTGGAATTGAAATTCCTGTTGGAGTGTAGGATTGAGCTAGTTTAGGAAATTCTTAATTCTAACTTTTGTTAAATTCTTAATTTTAACAAAAGTACTAAATGATACCAAATAGTTTGCAAATTGTTTTTGCGTGAACGGATAGGGCTGAGATTCTGAAATTTTGAATTAGTATTACAGTTAGAGTGCAGGATTGAGAAAAGTCGGTAGTTTGGAAATTCGAACTCATAAGTACGAAAAGTACTGAATGGCACTAAATATGGTACAATTTGGATCTATGTAAACGGTTAGAACTGGAAGCCTGAAATTTATGATTAAAATTACTGTTGCAGTGTGGAATTGAGGAAGTTTTAGAAACTTGTGCTTACATCTACGAAAAGTAATAAATGGTACTAAATTTGGTACAATTTGTATTTTGGTGAACGAATAGAGCTGGGGTCTTTTAATGTTTACTTAAGGTTATTATTGGAGTGCATAACTGAATTAGTTTTGGAAATTCGTACTTATGGATACGAAAAGCATGTGGCCCATCATGGACTTTGGTGAACGGGTAGAACTCAAATCCTGAAAGTTGCAACTTAGGTTACACTGGGTGTGTAGGTAACGCGCAGAATGGTACCAAATCTGGTACAATTTGGTGAAAGGCAGATCTGGAATTCTTAAATTTGGATTTACGATTAATATTTGAAATTAGGTTTGGAATATTGAAATAGGTTTGGAATATGGCTACAAAAAGTACAGAATGGTGTCAAATCGGATATAATTTTGGTACGAACAGTACAAAATTTGGTACATGTTGGACTTTGGTGGAAATAAGATTACTGTTAGAGTGTAGGATTGATGTAGTTTTAGAAATTCTTATTTATGACTATGAAAAGTTCTAAATGATACTATACTTGGAACAATTTGTATTTTGTTGAATCCTGAGATTTGAAATTTAGATTATTGTTGAAGTGTAGTATTGAGCTATGGAAACAACTTTGGAAACTCGAATTTATGTGTACAAATAGTAAATAGAATATAGAAAATTCACTAAATTTGGAACAATTTGGATTTGGGTAAAGGAGAGCTGGAAACCTAAAATTTAAAATGTGGGTCACTGACGGAGAGTTAGAAAGAAGTGCCAACGGGGTTTTGGTACTAACTGGTACTAAATTTAGTGGTGCTGACGGTATGGAGGTAGTGTTGAAAATGTGTACTTATGTGTTCGAAAAGTGCTAAATGGAAAGATGTAGGAATAGAGGTGGAATTCAGAAGACCCCTATTGTTTTTGGTAAAGATCGGTTAATATTTAGGGGATGAAATGGACCAAAAACTTTTTTTGTCTGATTTTCTGATCGCTCTAGAGGACGCAATTATGGCCCAAACATCGCTAACTTTTACATGGACAAGGAGATCGGGCCGAAGAATAAGCATGCCTGTTTTGATAAAGATCGGTTAATACTTAGCGGGTAAAATGGACCCTGACTGAGTGGATTGCCTTTAAATTGATACCAATTACATTGTACTGTGGGAGTTACACTTAAATATTTACAGGTGCTTACGTACTCATATATTATTTCGTAACGCCTATAATTTTCGGTGATGATCAGATAATAATATTAGTATGCAGTGTATCGAAAACTTAATTTTTTTGTGAAGGGAATCTGGACAAGTAATTAGAAGGGCTGTACTGGATATTAGTAATATTGGCTGACCTCTAGTGGTCAAGAGGTTGCAAATATAGCGAAATATTGCCCATGCTCAGACTGAAGAACCGCACAAAGTTACATTTCCATGGATGTTGTGTACGATATCGTATGGTCGGCCCCGTCCGAATATACTGCTCCGCTCACTGGTTAAAATTTAGTTTTTTTTTAATTTTATAAAAACAAAATAACTGTGTATATTCTAATAATATTTTTTTATTTTTAATTATTACTTTTTCAATAATTTTCTAAAGTAACACATGTTTTCCATTCATATTTTTTATGTTTAAATTTTTTTTAATAGAGTCTAATTTTAATAATATTTCTTTAAAAAATATTAACATTATAAAGGTGTTGCACTTTTTGTAAAAGTGTTTAGTATTGTTATAAATTAATTCGTATACATATGTATACATTCGTATACATATGAATTAAAAACAAGAAGTGAAATAATAAATTGCTTTTCTTTTTCTAAATTAAACTATGAAAATATAAAAAATGTTTTTTTTATTATTTTGGTGGTTGATTGCGGGAAGGTAAGTATGAAGCTATAAATTAGATTCATTCCGCCCAAATGTCTGATCATGATCAGCGTTTTACAGAACCCGAAAAGACATCTACATCAGCACTATATATTTTTTGTATATTTTGAGGGACAGCAAAATATTTTTTATTTACAATTATTTTCTACATCCTGTATGTTTTTTACCAGGGTACTATATAGTCATAGCCAATGTATCATATTAATGGCTAAATATTGGTCATTGTTAAAGAATCGGTAAATTTTATTTAAAAAAAAATAAGGCTATTACTTACAAACATATCTTTCTACATAACTTTTTACCTATAAATTGTATTTATTTATATTATATTTATATATAGGGTATATACACTGCCTCATCGAAATATTGATTTTAGACTCCATGTTTCTTTGGACCAAATCCGCTTCACACAATTTGGAGTGGCTTTACAAATGTCCGTCTGTCTGGATAGACCAATTACATCCAATTACGTACTGTAAAATTTCTTCCATACTTAAATCAAGTTCGAAGATGGTGAATATCGGTTCCCTCCTTCTGGTGCATACCATCACAAATTAATACTACATTATTTTAAACCCAACTTTGAAACTCCAATGTCATATTAATATTCAACTAATTTTGAAATTTTATTTATTTCACAAGAAATTATACGATTATACCTTCCACATACATAATTTTTATTTTAATATCTGCAATACGAAAAAAATTATAGCAAAATTAAATGATGTTTATAAACCCATCGTCCGCGCCATCTATTGGTGTCTGCAAGACGTAAGACATACAAGACCCTACATGAACGCCATCTATTGAAAGGAATGATCGGTAACAGCAAAATATTTTGCCTCAGAAATGTCATTAGCTCTATTAACACAAATAAAAGGATAAATATTGGTCTTTGACATAGAATCGGCAAATTGTATTTTGAAAACTTTTGTAAGGCAATAAGATACAAATTTATCCTCCTACATAATTTTTCAATTAAAACATTTCACATTATTTAGATCATTAGATCACGAAATAGACAGACTTCCTACCTTTCATATGACATCAAATTTATTACAATACGACCAGTAGTTCCAAAGTTATGAGACAAAAACCAGGGCATTAAATTCTACATTTATGAAATTTCTAGTTACGACATCAATATATATGGCGCTCCGTTCGTCAAATTGTATGGTCGTAAAGGAAATTGAAATCGGGGTATATCTATATGAAATGGAGTAAAAAATAGCCGCTTCAATGGATCGATTATACAGCCATAAAATTGAACTTGAACTTTCTTAACAAAGCACGCATTTTAGGTATGAAATTCAATGATTTGAAAGCGTTGATCATTTGTATGACGATTCATCGTTAAATTATGGACCAAACTGAAGATGTGGGACAGAAAAACAAAACACAAGATGTGTGTAAACTGTTAGAAACAGTGTTGCCAAAAATATAATAGTTGAAAAATCACTAACCATTGCTGCAAAATTCATAAAAATCGGTTAAGTATTTCCGGAGTTATTCGAATTTCAATTCTACCATGCTCTGAAATATACTTTCTGTTCGATGCTGGGCGCCTATTACCAAAAAATGAAAAACACCACAAAAATCGATCTTGCAAAAATGGAAATTTTTTCCTTCATACAGCTACAGTGTGTGTATGTGTAAGTAAATATATTTTACATTGCATATTTACATAAATCACAAACAATCAAACCTACATATCAAGCAACAATAAATTGCAACTCGAACTGCCCTTTGCCCCTACAAGTATGCTATAATTTTGATGCAACAGCAGACATTATGAAAACAATTTTTGCCTTTTTTAAAAGACCGATTTTTGTGTGGTTTTTCATTTTCAGGTAATAGGCGACCAGAAGCGAGCAGGAGGTGTATTTCGGACCATTGTTGAATTGAAATACAAATATCTCGGCAACTACTAAAGCGATTTTTATAAAGTTTCGAGATATGGTTAGAGGAAATTCTGAAGTTTTATTACACTCTGCTATTCCTTATTTTTACAATAATAAAGGGTAATCTTTTAGCTTTTATCTTTTTGGAAGCACTGTTTTAACAGTTTACATATATTTCATGTATTGTACTGCCAAACATTTTCAGTTTGGGCTATAATTTAACGATGAATAGTCATACAAACAAACAACCCTTTCAAATCATTGATTTTTTTTATAAAATGCGTGCTCTGTTAAAATGGTTCACAACCCGTTTCTTCAATGTTATGGCTGTATAATCGACCCACTTAAGCGGCTATTCCTTACTCTTTTATTAATATAGATATATTCCGATTTAAATGTCCTTAACGACCTGGTAATTTAGCGACCGCAGCGTCATCTATGTAATGTCGTGATAACTGTTGAACTACTGCAGATATTGTAAAAAAAGTTGTGCCATATGAAAGGTAGGAAGTCTGGTTTTTCGTGATTGAATTATAATTAAAATTTAAAAACAAAAAACACTTTCCGTTTCCCTACCAATGACCAATTTTTTACTTCATTATGATACCTTACATGTCAGGAAAGACAACCCTGAGACCCACTTACATTTGTGGTCCCTGGTATTTTTTAATGAACCCACGCTCATATCTGGTCCCCAAAACCAACATGTTTAAAACATTCACGACATTGTGTGTTACTCGAAAAAATATTTAAAAAAAAAATATTTTTATCAAAAGTCTAAACGTAATTCCGAAAAAAATATTTTAAACAAAATCAGTCTTTTAAATGTTTTTTTTTTAATTTTTTATACCCTTCACCACAATGAAGTACAGGGTATTATGTCTTTGTGCATATGTTTGTAACAGGCAAAAGGAAACGAGATAGACACATGGAAATTTGGCTCAGCGTAATGAATTGCGGAATGGGATGTTTATGGATCCAGTTTCATTTTACTGGTCCTTTAAAAATGCGACGTCTGTTAGGATTTATCTGGTGAATATACACAAAGTAGTGAAGGGTATCATATAGCCGGCTCCGTCCGACTTTACTACTTTCCTTACTGGTTAAATATACAATTGTGGATTTTTTAATATTTTTGTTTTGTAAGATTATCGATGAAAATGGGAACCATCACCGTGTTTTTTAACATTTCTTTAAATATTAAATAAGCAGTCTTATTGTATTTTTATAGCAGCCATCTTTCTTTAAGGACTAGCAAATCAGTTATGTTGAAGTTTTTGAAATCTATTTCCTGATATGAGCCCAAAAATGTTGTTCCGAATATCAAAGCTGGTACATGTTACGGAGCTTAAAACCCGCAGTTTGCCAATTAATTAAATTTTCTATCTACCTGTTCTGGATGCCTGGTTGGTTTGAGCAATTTCTGAAAGAAAATATCCAGCTGAGCCTGACATCGTTCATCAATTTGTTCCTCTACACTACCATTGTATTAAGTACTATTAACTAAATAGTGTATGTAGTTGAGTTATTTCTTTATGTACCTTCTTGATTTATTGAAATAAAACAAATAAACAGATTAAAAAAAATACTAAAAATGTGTTTCTATTTTTGGACGTGTAAAAATCTCTTAGGGGGGGCTTCACAATATCAGTTTCTTAGTAACAATAACACCCAATGTCACAATAATGGCTCCCAATGAATTTGAAAAAAAAAATTTTCAAAATTTTGGTACAATTTTGCGCAAATTTCACAAAAATACCAGGCGCCCAGAATCAAACAGCAAGTTGCCCGCCAAAAAAAATCGTAAAATTTTGGTCTGGCAACACCATACCCGCGAAAAATTCGAGCGCCTAAAAGTATGCTACACATTTTGTAATTTCTTTGAACGGCATTGCCAGATGCAACTTTTTTATTTATTTTTTTTTTTTTGGCGGGCTACTTTCTATTTTCTTCTGGGCGCCTGGTATTTTTGTGAAATTTGAGCAAAAAATGCATACAACCAGGTGAAATGAAAAATTATGACGTCATCACACAAATTATGTCGCATGCGTAGGGGAATGTATACTTACCATATTTGTTGCATCCGTAAATAAAAACAAATAGTATTTTTAGTAAATTCGTTATTCTTTATTTTTTATTCGATATTCTTTGTAAAAATATATACATACATTTAAAAATTTATTAAATATAGGGGAGAGGGGGGCACCTTTGAACACTTTTTGCTTTCAAGCCTTATAAAATTTTTAATTTTATAATTATTGGTTTCTTATAAATTTTAACTAATAGGTACATATGTAACCTTTAAAATGAATATACATATGACACACTATAAGCTTGATAAATATATTTATTTCTGTTTTAATGGACGAAGTCAAAGTGTTCAAAACTGCCCCCCCAGGGGGGCACCTTTGAACAAAGGTTGGTATTTTTGGACGACATGGTTTTTTACAGTGTTTATGTTCAAATATGTATGTATTTTATTCATACATATCAGAAATGCATTTATTCATTAAAAAATATATAAAAAATGTTCAAAATTTAAAAAATTTAGATTAAAATTTATTAAAACATAAAATTACTTAAAAACAAAAATTAATATGGTGGCAAATACAATTAATTTTGCAATCTTATTAGACCAGTTGAAATTTTGAGAAATCGAAGCCAAAAGTTAAAAACTACGTTTTTTACTTCAGTTTAATGGGCATGTTCAAAGGTGCCCCACCCATGGCATTTTAGGGAAATTTATAATAACTTTTTTTGTAATAAATATGTATGAAAGAAATTACATTAGTTATGTCTGAAATGATTATTGGAATGCAAAAATTTTGTTTGACGAAAGAAAACTATCACAGAATTCTTCCTGCGCCCTTACAACCAAATGAATAAAAGTTTACAATTGTACTGCGAAAACATGGTTACCCATGCACAAATTGTCGACAACTGAAAAAACAAGCCAAAGTGGTTTATGCAGATAGAGAACAAGATTGCCATACACAAAAATGTGGTTGCGGGTCGGAAAAATATTAAACCAAGATTTTATGAGCGCTGTTCAAAGGTGCCCCACGTTCAAAGGTGCCCCCCTCTCCCCTAATGTTTAAGAAATAATTTTCTTAACAACTTAGCCCACTTATTTGAACAATATTCTATTGTAATCCTTTCTTGTGGAATTTTATGATTGAGATATGAGGATAATTCCAAAATAAATGTTGATCGTTATCGGCGGGCCTGTCATATTTTCAGATAATTTTTATATCGTTTTCGATTGTCATCATACGGAAATTCGAGCATATATAATTCATAAAAACCTGGAATGAAAATAAAAGACAAATTAAAAATATAAAAAATATATATAAGCATTAAATAATCTATACTAATAAAAGAGTAAAGTGATTGACTGACTGATTTAACGATTCATCAACACCAAGACGAAACGGCTGAAGATAGAATATTGAAATTTTGGATGAAGGTCATTCTTGGTCCAAAGGTGACAGATAAGACTGGGTTTTAGGAAAGTCGTACTAGATCGGTACGAAAAGTACTAAATGTGATACCATTTGTAGTTGGCGAACCGGAAGAGCTAGAACTCTTAACTTTTAAATGAGGGTCACTGATGGATATAGCAAAGGGTTTTTGGACATTCGAACTATAAGTATGAAAAAAGCATGTGAATGGATAGAGCTAAAAACTCTATATTTGGAATACAAATTAAAGATGAGAAGCAGGGTCGATATAAGGAGCTGGCTTTGGAAGCGTGTACTTATGTATACGAAAACTACTATATGGTACTATATATTTGGTACAAATTTAATTTGGAGGTACAAATCGAGTTGGAATCCTGAAAATTTAAATTAACATTACTGTCGAAGTGTACGATTGGGATATATACGTAGTTTTGGAATTTTTTTACTTATGTGTACGAAAAGTACTAAATGGTACTATAATTGGTACAATTTGGATTTGGGTGAACCGATTGAGCTGGAAGCTTTACATTTGGAGTTAGGATCATTGTTGGGGTAGAATTGATGCGTTCGGGTTTGAGTGAACCGATTGAGTTGGAATTTAGAAATTTGAAGTTCGGATTACTTTGGGGTGTATGATTGGGCTGTATGGAACGTTTTGGAAATTCGTATTAATGTGTACTAAATTTAGTGCAATTTATGTTTTATGTGAACCAATTCAGCTGGAAACCTTGAAATTTGGAAATAAGGTTACTGTTAGGGTGTAGGATTGGGGTATGGATGTAGTTTTGGAAATTCATACTTATGGGTACTAAATTGTACTGATAGAGCTAGAATCTGTACTGATAGAGCTGGAACCCCAAAATTTGAAGTTAGGATCTTTGTGGTATGTAGTATTGAGCTATGTAGAAATTTTTAGAAATTCGTACTAATGTGTACTATATGGTACCAAATTTGTATTTGGGTGAAGTGTAGGGTTTGGCTTTGTAGAAAGTTTTGTAAATTCGTGCTAAAGTGTACTAAATTTGGTGAACCAATACATCTGGAATACTGAAATTTGGCCTTAGGATTACTGTTGGGATGTAGGATTGGGATACGTAGAATATTTTGGACATTTATACTAATGTGTACAAAGTTGTACCAAATGTGGAATTGGGTGAACCGATAGAGCTGGAATCTTAAAATTTGGTGTTAGGATCACTGTTGGAGTGTAGGATTGGGCTTTGTAGGAAGTTCTGGAAATTCATACTAATGTGTACTAAATTTTGTACAATTTAAATTTTGGGTGAACCAATACAGCTGGAATCCTGAAATTTGGCCTTAGGATTACTGTTGGGATGTAGGATTGGGATACGTAGAATATTTTGGACATTTATACTAATGTGTACAAAGTTGTACCAAATGTGGAATTGGGTGAACCGATAGAGCTGGAATCTTAAAATTTGGTGTTAGGATCACTGTTGGAGTGTAGGATTGGGCTTTGTAGGAAGTTCTGGAAATTCATACTAATGTGTACTAAATTTTGTACAATTTAAATTTTGGGTGAACCAATACAGCTGGAATCCTAAAATTTGGAGATAGGGTTACTGTTAGGATTGGGATATGTAGAAAGTTTTGGAAATTTGGATTTTTGGAAATTAAGGATTTGAGTGAACCGATAGAGCTGGAACTTGAAATTTGCAGTTAGGATTACTGTTGGGGTGTAGTATTAGGCTATATTGGAAGTTTTGGAAATGTCTACTAAATGGCACTAAATTTGGTACAGTTTGGATTAAAAGCAAACCAATAGAGCTGGAATCCTGAAATTGAGTAATAAGATTTCCATTGTATTGCATGATTTCCATTGGAAGCTATGGCAATTTATATTAATGTTTACTAAATGGTACTTAATTTGGATTTGGGTGAAGCTGTATTTGAAATTTGGAAATTTTACACGAGTACAAAGGGTAAAAAATGACAAATTTTGTATAGAGCTAAATTTATTTTGCGGTCAGAATTGGTGTGTAGGGTTGAGATATGGAGGTAGTTTTGGAAAAAAGTACTATAAAAAACATGGTTCCAAAACCACCTGAGAAAATTAAATTACAGATCCGAAAAATATTCATTCAAAAAAAAAACATTTCTCTAAAAATAATCCTCTTTTGTGGAAGTGAAGAAAAAATATTTTGATACTAATCCTCGCACCACTACTAGTTCCTTGAAATAATATTCTGATAATAATCCTCGGATCACCAATTAACCACGCCAATATTGGTCCTTGAAAAACGCATTCTTTAGAAAATTCACACCTATATTGGCCCTGAAAAACACATTCTTTAGAAGATTCACGCCTATATTTGTCCTTGAAAAAATATTCTTTAAAAAATCCAAGCCTATATTGGTCCTTGAAAAATAATCTTTAAAATATCCACGCCTTGAATGGTCCTTATTACCCTTTAAAAATATTCCTTAAAAAGTATATATCCAAATTGTTTATTACACAACTGTATTTAAAATATATGTATATATTTATATTTTTTAATACAAACAAAAACAATCCAATTGAAACCAATCATACCACTCATATCCTCTCGAATGAAACGAATAATGTTGACGGTCATGGTCGGTGAGCATGTTTGGGTTGTCGTCGTTGTGTCAGAACAATTGTTTTATCGCCAAACCCTTGGCAAAATGTTCACACATCCTGTATAATGTTGAAAGTGTTGGTCGGTTGGTCTTAAATTGTATTAAATGATTTTAATTCGTTATGGTTAAGTGAGTTTGGTTCGTTACTTTTTTCTCTCACTCTCTCTCTGCCTCTCTTTGTGTCAAAAGGAGGAGGATGTTTAAACATTTATGCGAAATTACGAAGGATTATGGAGCATCAGGCTGTAAATGACAGAAATAGAATTCGGTTAAGTGTTTGCTGACCGGACAACAGGGACCAACGACCCTTTGCCATCAATGTGCCAGTAATCAACGATTGGGTGCACGGAAAAATGGTTAGGTGGGTGGTTGTAGAGGATGTTGTGGGTCAACTGTAAACACACTTGTTAAACTACAACAGAAAACTCTTTTGGTGAAATGTTCCATTGTTTGTTGGTTTGAAAGCATAAAAACATGAATTTGCCATTAGCTAGAAGTTGTAATTGAAGTGGTTGTTTGTGAAAGATATTTTTTTTCGCAGAAAATACTTCTAAACGAAAAATTTTGAATTAAAGATAAATATGCCAAAGTTTATTTTTTTTTTTTATTTAATAAAAGCAATTTTCAAGCCCACCAAAATGTGTGTCAAATTAACTCTTCTAGTCGGTCACTCACCTGAATCAACTATATTAAAAAAAAAAACAACAAATTTCATTAAGTATAATAACAAAAGAAAGAATGAAAAAAAATAATATTTTAACTGGTGGTTAATTTTGAAAGTTAATGGAGGGTAAACACAATACCGCATTTAATGTGGAGAGAAAAAACTTTACCCTCCTCATAAACAAATCTCACGTTCTTCAAATCGAGTCAGTCAGTCAGCCAGCAGCCCTATTGCGTTTTTTGTTCCTTCTTCCACTCTTGACAGTCTTATAATTACGGATTACTTCCTGTATAAATACATTCAAACATCGTAATATTTGTGTAACAATTAGAGGGGTTGTTCGTTAGTACGTGCTTGCCAAAAAACAATGCCAAGTAAACGGGGAAAGAATACGAAAATGTGTGTGAGTGTGTGTGCGTTGTAATAAAATAAGAATAGGGTGATACCAAAAATATGGTATTTTGTGGGGTTTTCTGTTAAATTGTTTGTATATTTTATTTTGCAAATAAAAATTAAAGTCATGAAACTTATAAAATTTGACATCAACCGGAAAATGGAACAATATATTAAATATATTAAATGTCTGTTTGTATTTTTTGGTATCCTGAGTCTGTGACTTCAAAATATATATCAGACGAATTCATAATTGCTTATATATAACACAAAAATTAAATAATATTTATTGGATCCAATTCGGACTTATGTTTCAAAAAATTTTGTTTTTACATAGCAAAAAAGCTTTTTAATATTTTTTTAAATTTTTTTAATATTTTGTTAATTCAAAACAATGAGGGATTTTTCATTTTTTGTAAGTATACTTTTCAAGAATTATAGAGACTTTTCAGGATTTTTTTATATTTCGTAAGGATTTTTAAAAGTTACAAACGTGTAATTCAAAGCAATCAGGGATTTTCTATTTGTTTTTAAGGTTATTTTTGCGGGGACTTTTAGAGATATATTTGTGTATTTTTTTAAGAAAATATTTCTTCAAGAATTTTCAGTTTTTAAAAAATTTTAAGAGCAAAAATCATTGATTTTTTTAATTCTGGATTTTTAATAACTATTTTATGAAGAAATTTCGGAGGTATGTATTTTTTACTGACAATAAGTGGCGTTAATTATTTTATAAATAACTGACAGGACTCTCTGAGACATTTGTTATTTAAAAACCCCTTTTAGTGGCGAGGATTTTGTTACAAGTTTATATTTATTCCAAACATTCGAATTTTTCAATGCCTTTTTGTAATTTTTAATTATCATTTTTCAAGGACTTTCGAAGTTAAAATAGGATTATTACGACAAGAGTGCATTGATGAATTTACATATTTAAACGGATTGGAAACACCATCCTATAGCGTTGTGAAAAACGGTTTTAATGGATTCAAACGTGACCGACGCTCGCTTAAAGGTTATAGTCGAGAAGTAAAGACGGTTATAGTTATAGTCGAGAAGTAAAGGTTATAGTCGAGAAGTAAAAGGTTATAGTCGAGAAATGCTAGACCATCATTGGACATACAGGGATATAGGGCTATGTTTGGATTTGACATCAGCTTTCATTCGATATTGCATAAACACTTGGCGTAAAAAATATTTTACATAAATTGACAACTGTTCAAAAAAGTACCGAGTTGATTGGTGTAAAGAAATTTTCAAAAACTATGATCAGGTGCTTTTGTTTCTAAGACCGTCACAAATGAGAAATAATGGACCCATGTGTCTGAGCCAAAAACGAAACAGAAATTGACCGTGCGGATCTTCAAAGACGAGCTAATTCCAAATACAAACCATCACAAATCGGCTCAAACCAGCGCATTTTGCCACACAGACTTGATTTGGGCTCCAATGAATTCTTTTTATATCCGCACATCAAGTAAAAATCCTTTGTCAACGAGTTTCGTTACCAGGAGATGATGTTGAATGTTGATGAAAAACCACGATATGCAGGTTTTTCAATAAGACTGAAAAAGAGCTACGTAAGGAAAACAATAAAACTATATTTGATCTCATTTTTGTAGTGCCCCTTGTAGAATTCCTGTAACTATATTCCCACGAATAATATGACAAATTTGCTCTAAAACGCTATCAGTCTTTTGGACCAAATTCGTATTACATGATTTTGAACTGATATATAAATGTCTGTCCGTCTGATTAGGTTCTAACTACCGAAAGGAGCAAATTATTTAATAATTATTGGATGGAACAATGGGTCCAATCGGTGTGGTCTATCCAGAGGATTTCTATTCTATAAAATTTAATCAATACAAGTTTTTGATAATGCTACAGCTAAAAGAATATAATAAAATGAAGAAATGTACAATGTATTTTTAAGAACCCACAGACAAACCAATTTGGTTTCGTGGGAATTTCAAAAAATGTAATGAATTTCTAATTATTTGAAATAAAGATAATAATAAAAAAAAAAAATAAAAAAAAAATATTCCACTACTACACTAATTAAAACATTCATCTAGTACCTTCATTATTGGGAAACTGTTTTGTGATATATATATATATATATATATATATTGGTTATATTAAATAAATGGACCAACTGTCCAAAAATATATAGGGTAGATCTATATATATATATATATTCAACTTAGATAAAACGGAATTCGAAATTATTGTTAATTTGATTTAAAATGGGCCTAGAATCAGCACAATACATTAAATGGGGTGAGACCTTTGTATAGGGGCTATGTCGAAGAATATACCTATATTGAATATTTTCTGCACTCACATTTCTCTTCCACCCGTAATACCGGAAAAGCCTGAATTTGAAATTGCTTAACCCTTTGTGGCCCAATGTTGCCCACAGTCAACAAAATGTTTTAGAGCTTATATTTAATATGTAGCTAGTAGATATATATTCTTTGGATTTCATGGATGTGTACAGTACTAATTTGTGTATACAGTCCAAATTATTTAAATTGCTTCGTATTCGAATTGTACGAATTCTGCCATCAGAATTATTTTCTATTCATGTAAAAAAGATTATAGAGAAAAATTTAGAATTAATTTTCCGTCGATTTTCCATTTGGTTTTCTTGATATTGGACATTTATTTTTCAGAAGGAATGTACTGTATCTCCCGAATGCAAGAATGAAGCGATGTCAAATTTTGTTAACTTCCTTTTTAGGATAGTTGCATTAAATCTGTGAATAGAAAATATATATGCTACAATATTCAAAATACTGAAAATGGAGAGGACTTTTTTTATAGAGTACATGACAAACATGGATCCATAACATATTTTTCTGACCAAATATTTATCACCCTTCGAACCTCTTCGGTTAAAAACATTCAAAATCATACGGTGTCATTATATGCTATTAGTAATGTAGTAGCAAAATTTCAAAACTATCATAAATATTGTTATCGTGATTTCAACAGACCGACTGATGGTGGATGATAGAAAAGATTGTTAAATATTAAAAAATTACCACACTGAGAAAATAAATGTTTGAAATATGTGAGTGTTCCGTATACCCTGTAACTAGACTTCAATAACGTAAAGTTACCCTCATTAAAATAAAATGTGTCTGTACTCTAATGAATATGAATTCTAAAATTACATTTAAATTAATTTTTAATTGAAACAAATATAGATAAGGGGTGGAAATTTGTATTCAAATTCGAATAATGACAACGGACATTAAGGGGAATAAAATATGAATAGTAGCAACTACAATTATATGAATTGTGTGTAAAAATTTGTTTGAAAAAAAAAAAAAATCAAAGGGTGAAAAAATAAATTCTATGCAAGCGAATAAAAATGTAAATATTAAAAAGACATTATTAAGAAAAAAGAAACAAAAACAATTTGATTTTAAAAAATAACAATACCAATATTAATTTTTTTATATAATTTCTGTGTAAACTTTGTCAATATCGGCCAATAATCAGGTATCGGCCTATATAATGGTACAACCTTATTATATTTTGAGGATGTCAGGCATGTTTTCAACCGAAAGGGCTCTAATTTGAATTTCGGGTTCTCATTGGGTGTCAATTCGATTGATCCCTCATATAAAAATCCACGTCCTCATACAAATGTCGCGCGTATATCCAAACCCAATTTTTCAATCGTAGTGTCTGTAGTTTGATATTTCCGTTAAAAGTTACTACGGCATAATCCACATTTAAAAGTCTTCATCGGTTTAAGGTAGTTTGAATATCCACCCTATGGTAGAAGTTTCTACGTTTCTAATTGTTGTTGTTATTTTTTTATTTTATTTATTTATTTTTTTTCGATTTAAACAACTTATATTTTATTAGTTTTACAATTATTCACACTGATTAAATTCTCAGCACTTTTAAAAATTCTCCAAATCAAATTCATGACACGCGTATAAAATTCCATGAATTATGTTAAATAAATTAATATTTGACTGGATAAATTGTTAAGTCGTTTATTTGTGTAAACTCTTATGACTGTGATAACTCTCATACAATCTTAACAAATATAAGGACTCAAGTGTAAATATATACATATTTACATACATTCCTACATACGTACTATATGCCTAGACAATAAAATAAAATAATGGATATAAAGTAAATCATCATCAGCACAGACATATGGATGTGAATACATATGTGTGTGTGGTTGCATATCTACGTGTCGAATTGTTTACAATGAATATATCTATCCCTGTGTGTCGATGTGTGTTCGTTTTGCGCCTAGAAGCAAAACGGAAACTTGAAATGATTTGTGAACAGAATGAAGCTCAAACGATATGGGTAGGGGAAATACAAAAGGAAGTAGGCAAACAAAATAAATTAAGATTGAAATATAACATACGATTTTTGTGTTGTGTATAAAGAGTAAGGATATTTGTGCACACACAGTTATACACTTATATATTTAGTGATATATACATTTAATAGACGCCTTGAGACAAAACCATGGCACTAAACGACAATGCATAAAATCATCATACACATACTTGTATACTTAGGAGCAATATAAGCATTGCTAGCAACAACAACAAATGAAGAGTTCATATGATTTTTGGCATAAGGTATACTTTTGTGGATTGCGGACAGTAGATCTAGGGTGTAACTAGATCACAACATCTTCTATCTATAGTAGGTCTTCTATACATATACATCCATAGAAGAGCTTTAGGTCTTCTATCCATAGAAGAGCTTTAGGTCTTCTATCCATAGAAGAGCTCTAGGTCTTCTATCCATAGAAGAGCTCTAGGTCTTCTATCCATAGAAGAGCTCTAGGTCTTCTATCCATAGAAGAGATTTATGTCTTCTATCCATACAAGAGATTTAGGTCTCCTATCCATAGAAGAGCTTTAGGTCTTCTATCTATAGAAGAGCTTTAGGTCTTCTATCTATAGAAGAGCTTTAGGTCTTCTATCCATAGAAGAGCTTTAGGTCTTCTATCCATAGAAGAGCTTTAGGTCTTCTATCCATAGAAGAGCTTTAGGTCTTCTATCTATAGAAGAGCTTTAAGTCTTCTATCTATAGAAGAGCTTTAGGTCTTCTATCTATAGAAGAGCTTTAAGTCTTCTATCTATAGAAGAGCTTTAGGTCTTCTATCTATAGAAGAGCTTTAGGTCTTCTATCTATAGAAGAGCTTTAGGTCTTCTATCTATAGAAGAGCTTTAGGTCTTCTATCTATAGAAGAGCTTTAGGTCTTCTATCTATAGAAGAGCTTTAGGTCTTCTATCTATAGAAGAGATTTAGGTCTTCTATCTATAGAAGAGCTTTGATCTTCCATCTATAGAAGAGCTTCAGGTCTTCTACCAGCAGAAGAGCTTTAGGTCTTCTACCAGCAGAAGAGCTTTAGGTCTTCTACCTGCAGAAGAGCTTTAGGTCTTCTATCTATAGAAGAGCTTTAGGTCTTCTATCTATAGAAGAGCTTTAGGTCTTCTATCTATAGAAGAGCTTTAGGTCTTCTATCTATAGAAGAGCTTTAGGTCTTCTATCTATAGAAAAGCTTTAGGTATTCTGTCTATAGAAAAGCTTTAGGTATTCTGTCTATAGAAAAGCTTTAGGTATTCTGTCTATAGAAGAGCTTTAGGTCTTCTATCTATAGAAGAGCTTTAGGTCTTCTATCTGAAGAAGAGCTTTAGGTCTTTTATCTACAGAAGAGCTCCAGGTCTTCCATCTATAGAAGAGCTTTAGGTCTTCTATCTAAAGAAGAGCTTTAGGTATTCTATCTATAGAAGAGCTTTAGGTCTTCTATCTAAAGAAGAGCTTTAGGTATTCTATCTATAGAAGAGCTTTAGGTCTTCTATCTATAGAAGAGCTTTAGGTATTCTAACTATCGAAGAACTATAGGTCTATATATCACCTCATGGCGAAGAGTAGAAACACAAAACTTAACAGATATAGTTTTGAGACCTAAACACCACTGTACCACCTATAAAAACAATGTTTAAACAACATAAAAACAAACTTGCCACAATACAATGCTTAAACACATATATTCACATCCACACACTGTGTTCCGCATTTGCCACATTCCATATAATGTCCTTTTTATATTAAATTGACTACGTTAGGATGTGTACGTACATACATACATATATGTGTTGATAAATGTAAGCATGTGTATTTATTGACATCGGTGTATGTGTGTTCGTATAAAAGTGTAACTTCCAATGCTTATAAATTATAAATGAAAATCTATATAAATGTGTATAAAAGCGTGCGTACGTATATGTGTGTATGTTTTTGCTTCCTCATCGTACGTACAAGTGTTGAGAGCTGTAGAGATTTTACCGCAGATAAAATGGTAACCAAGGGGCTGCTGATATCTGAGGAAATGAAAGTGTGCAGGGGTGAAATCTTTCACCCAAAAAGGTTTGGTTTGTGTATCGTCGTATCGTAAAGTTTCATGATGCCAAAAGGATTCCGTGTGTGTGTGAAATTTTGTTTAAGGATAAATGTTAATTTTTAGATCAATACAATTTAAGATATTGACTTTAAATGTTATTTGGTCACACGCAAGCACTCACACACACACGAACTCTTCATCTCCATAAAAATGGAAAGGGATGTCAATGAGAGTGAGGTATGATGGGGAGGAGGGCGATGACGCAACCCTTGAATATATTGATTTGTTCAACTGTAAATGGAAACATGGTGGTCGGTCAGACGAGAGGTTATATTTTTATTATGTTATGGCGTTCGACACACTTCTTTGATGTCCATGTAGCAATCAAGAGAGGACCTTAGGGCGTTATGTTTTCGGTAAGGGGTGATGTGTAGTAGGCGTCGATAAATGACTCTGAATGTAGTTAATGTTAAGTTATTATTTATTGCCCACAGCTTGTGTAGGCAGAGATTATTGAAATAAATTTTGTTTTTGAAAGCTAACCAGTACAGAAATACAATATTGATTTTAATTTTGTGTATGCTAAAGGGGGGTGGGTAAATGAAAATTGAAATTTTAAACGGTGTCTTGTTAACTATAGTTTTAACACTTAACACATCATATTAACACATTTTTTTATAAACCTCATCATAAATAAGGTGTGTATATTAATTTTGCTCCCAACACCCAGAAATTTCCGTCAAATATCCATAAAGTATGATGATTTATATATGACGAAATTAGAGATTTTGCAAATCGATTTGATATTGTAAATGGAATTTATCGGTTCAAGTTTTGGTATAGCCCACGGTACAGTACAATTTCCATCGCCATAAAAATTGTCAACCCCAAAAATCTTGTGTCACAGGGTTATCAGTTACATTATTCATTAAATGTTTCAAATAGTGGTTTCAAAAGCACTAAAATTGCACTTACATTGGTGGCGACCCATTCGGGAACCTGAAATACAAAAAAGAAAAAAAATATATAATACATTTGTTTTGAACTCCGAAATTCCAAAGCGTGGTTTATCAAGGATTTATGACCATAACCCCAATTAGTGGAACTCTACATGCTTCGTGAAGCGGTGATACCTTTTATGTGATCTGTGAATACGAAGACTACTACACATATTTCTTGCCTAAAAATTAAAAAGCGAACATTAATGAAACAAATTGTCGAAGCTTCTCTACTTCTCTTCTCTGTTTGAGACACCTCAAAAATATTGATTTGGACATCTCAACTGTATATCCAAGCGACAGCAATCATCGAACACACATTTATTCTAGATGTGTGTGGACAACAAATTAGTCATTGGGTTTAAAAATCAGGGTTGTATGGAAGATTGTGATAGTCTCAAAAAAAAAAAAATTAAAGGAATCCTCTCCTTGTGATAGTCTCCAATTTTATTTCAGGAATCCACTCCTTGTTATAGTCAGCAACAATTTTTTTTATGGAATCCACGCCTTGTGATAGTCCCCAATTTTTTTTATGTAATCCACGCCTTGTGATAGGCTCCAATTTTTTTTAGGAAATCCACGCCTTGTTATAGGCTCCAATTTTTTTTTTAAGAAATCCACACCTTGTGATGGTCTCCAAATTTTTTTCGAAAATCAACGCCTGCGATACTCTCCAATTTTTTTTCAGAAATCGACGCCTGTAATAGTCTCCACGTCCTGTGATAGTCTCCGATTTTTTTTGTTAATTCCAAACCTTGTTATAGTCTCCAAAAACATTTTCAGTCTCCAATAATAAGTTTTAAAAAATCAAGCCTTTTGATAGTCTTCAAAAAAAATTTTTTTTAACAAAATGCAAGGTTGTGAAAGTCTCCAACATTTTTTTAAAAATGCCACGCCTTGTTATGTGGTACAGGGTATTATGTCTTTGCGCATATGTTTGTAACAGGCAAAAGGAAACGAGATAGACACATGGTTTCTTTTGAGAATATGAGAATATGCATAGCATCGCTAAGTTTTTGTCCGATTGATAAAACATTTTTCACAGAGTACCTAATTCGGGCCAGTTTGTGAAGTTTTGTTGAAATCGTGAAGTTTTGTTGAAATCAGTTCAGATTTAAATATAGCTCCCATATAGTTTCGTCCGATTTTGGGTGAATGGTACACCAAACTCCCAAGGTTTTTTCGATTGGAAAAAAATTAGCACAGCTTACTGAAGTAGGTCCAGTTTGATGTCTGTGACGTTTTGTTGATATAGCTTCCATATGTAGTTTCGTTCGATTTGGTATAAATAGTGCACGAAACTCCCATTTTTTGTCCGATTGGGACGAAATTTGGTATAACGTGTGGAATTCAGACTAGGATATAGTGTGTTAAATTTCACTGAAATCGGATCAGATATATATATATATATATATAGCTCCATATATGGTGACTTAGGTCCAGAGAGATGTATACGAAGTTTTGTTGAAATCGGTTCTGATTTATATTTGATCAATTGGAGCAAAAATTTGCTCAGCATACTGAATTAAGTCCAGTTTGATGTCCGTGAAGTTTTGTTGAGATCTGTTTAGGATTAGATATAGCTCCCATAAATACTTTGGTCAGAATATGTATTTAGATCACATATTGCACATAAGAGCATCTCTTTCATGTACCCAAAGTGGTGAAGGGTATTGTATAGTCCACCCTGTCCTACTTTTGAACTTTCCTTACTTGTTTTTATATCCACGTGTTGTGAGTCTCCGAAAATATTTTTAAAAAAATCCAATTCTTGAGATAGCGTCCAAAAATATTTCAAAAATTCACACCTTCTGATAGCATTCAATAAATCTCCAAAATTATTAAAAAAAACTCCCACTTTGTTTAGATCTTCAAAAATATTTTTTTAATCCCCACCTTGTTTAGATCTTCACAAAAATTATTTAAAAAATCCACGCCCTATGTAGGTCTCCGTAAAAACTTTTTAATCACAACTTTTACCCGGTGAAAAGGGCAAAGTGAGAGAGTTCGTATTGTAAGGATACACAAATTGTACGAGTTCACATTATAACGATGTACAATGATACGTCTTCTCCTCTCTCGTTTTTCCAATTCCTCCAAAGAATATAAACATATTGTGGTGTATCACTCAGAACTGGCTGTTACTCAAGCAGAACAATAGTCACATGAGAAGCTTTTTTTCGAAGAAACATTAGTATTCTCCCACAAAAACCTATCGTTGGAATTGGCTCGATTCCGAATATCATCCCGCTCCCGAACTATTTGGCGATCCTGTGTAGTAAATTTATATCTACAATTAATAAATATTTATCATTATGATTATAGTGCTATAATCTGATTACATTCATGTTAAATTGTCGAGATCCGAACACTCCCACGATTACAAATTAAACAAATGGAACATGAATCAATTGATGAGTTATATTTATTTGATTTTGCCCCGCTTTTGCCCAATTAAAACTCTTAAAGTGGTCTCTAAATGATTGTAAATCTACTGTTTCGAACTCCATACAACAATTGACCAAAATATTTCCATGATGGAATATTTATGATAATCTCTTTTTGTTGGTAAACAAATACTCGTGCGCGATTTATACTCGTACCTTAAAACAAATGGTGTTAAAATTTACTCAGCTGTACAAGGATACGAAAGGCAGGTTTTTGTTTTCGGTCCCTGCAAAATACACACAATTGTTACACACCACCCCACACAAAATCCCGACAAAATGCAGCAACAATGGGCAAAAGCCATATTTTACCCGCATCCATAAATACGAGCTAACGTTGTCAATTGTGTCAAGAGGAACGGCAAATGTAGAAAGACCGACAACCGACAACAACAAAACTTTTAGGAAATGGAGGGTTTATTTGTTTCCCCTTTTTCTGGTATTTTTGTACTGACATCGTCCAATGTACAGAGAGATACGTTTTTTTTTGTTTTGTTTTGCAAACAGCAAAGTTCAGAGCATGAGCAAATCTACACAGGATAAAGACAAGTCCTTTTTGTGGTTACACTACGTTCTTTTGCTGCTTATTCTTGTTCTAGGTTTGTGTTTTACTTTTTTCATTCTACTTATTTTAGATTTCAGGGCTGTTTGTTTGTTCGTTCGTTCGTTCATGCACTGAGATCCTGAACATTTCATGGTACGAGAAGTACCACAGTAATGGCTATATGTGAAATTTATTTGCCAACACTCCAGGGATAAATAATACTTATGTAGTTACACTTACACACCGACACGCCGACACGCCGACACACATCGAAGCACACTCATGCCAACAACAATCAGTCACTTGCTCACACACTCTTACATTAGATGGCAGGGTCGTCAATGCAACAACCACAAATAAAGAAGGATACACAGGATGTACAAATAGTACCACTTTGTACGTGCACTCTCTACACTCGCATGTACATATAGTTGTCATTAACAGTGAGTTGGAAACGAATGAAAAAAATATATATTCTTTAAAACCTCACGCCTCTAATAGGTCTAGAAAAATTATATTAAACTCCATGCCTTTATTTTTAATAATTGTAATAGAAAAAAATATTCTTTTGAAATCAAAGACTCTAATAGTCCTCGAAAAAGTATTCTTTAAAAATCTACGCTTAGCTTAAAATTTTTAAATGTCCACGCCATTAATAGTCCTTGAAAAATTATTCTTTAAAAGTCCACGTAAAAATATTCTTTAAAAGTCCTTGAAAAATTATTCTTTAAAAGTCTACGCCATTAACAGTCCTTGCAAAATTATTCCTTAAAAGTCCACGAAAAAATATTCTTTAAAAATCCCCGCTTATGGTTTCTTAGAAAAATCCACGAAAAAATATTCTTTAAAAGTCCACGTCTATGGAAGACCTTGAAAAAAGTATTCGTTGAAAATCCACTCCTACGGAAGTCCTTGAAAAAAGTATTCTTTAAAAATCTACGCTTATGGAAGTTCTTGAAAAAAGTATTCTTTAAAAATCTACGCTTATGGAAGTTCTTGAAAAAGTATACTTTTGAAAATCCACGAGTATGGTAGTCCACGAAAATAATTATTTTTTTAAAAATCCACGAGTTTGGCAGTCCTCGAGAATAATTACTTTTTAAAAATCCACGCCTCTGGTTGTCCACGAAAATAATTATTTTTTAAAAATCCACGCCTCTGGTAGTCCACGAAAATAATTAGTTTTAAAAATTTACGCCTCTGAAAAGTGTGTTTGTGTTTCTTTTTATATCAGGTCTCTAATAGTCCTTGAATTGCTTTAAAAATCCACGTCGCTAATAATCCTTAACAAATGTGTTTTTAAAATTCCAGGACTCTAATAGTCCTTCAAAAACATACTAGTGAGATATCCACGCTTCGGATAGTCCTTGAAAATACACGCTTCCTAAAGTCCTTGAACTTAAATCCGATCTTATAAAAGTCTTCTCTAAAACCACTGTGCTTGCATTTAGCAGGAACGATAGATGCCAATATCATCTGCATGCTAAAGTGTAACTGCATCTCTTTAAATGTGTGTGAATGTTTTTTGTGTATAAAGTTATAGTATGCATCGGTTTCAGTAGTAGCAGTACATCGTGCATAATAAATCTTAAAATGATTGCAGTGAAACTATTTGTATTTACACATTCGAACACTTACTCCAACGTTGTGACGTCCGTCGACGTCCATTTTCCTCCCAAAATGGTTGAGCAAAAAATAGATATATCAGTAGTTTATCTGCAGCATTTCATGTACCACACCATAGATGAATATCTATGGGCATGGCCAAGTGTTTACACAATAAAATAGAGAGATAGCAAGAGTACCTATTTTGGGGTCCATACAAAATGACAAGTTTGCCAAAATGTATCATCACGTTATTTATGCATGCTCCAGAGAAATTCAAATAAAAACGAATATATCCATGGGTAAGGGATAATAGGGTGGATGGGCTGTAACAAACCTGAAAGTCTGAAATGACAAATTAGTCGTATTTCGGATAGTAATTGATAGAACCAATATGGTCTGGTAGTTTGTACGACCTCTCTTTGAATCTAACGTTGAATGTTTTATAACCTCCCTCGAACTTCCCTATATTACACATTGACTAGAATGCATCTAACTAAGTAGTTTAAGGTATCTAGGTACATGCATGACGTTTATTTTCATGCATCGACATCGACTAAATGCATCTACATCAATATTTATGTCCACTTTGATATTTGTAGGTGTTCTTGAGTACCGTTCCGTATGTAAGTCATGAATTCTAATTTATGTCAGAATACATATCGATTAGAAAATTTTTGTAGTTCATTTTTTTTGCTCTAGCTGCATTTGGCTCACATTCAATGCAAAGAAATAAGAACTTGACATATTTTAGTATTCAAAAGAGCACCCACCAAGTAAAATGAGTATGATGGAGACGTGCAATATTGGGTTAACCCCATTTGCTAAATAAATGCTTCCGAACACAAAAAGTCAGAATATTATTCAACATCGATTTGCGAGAAAACAAAATTGTCGAACGTGTAAAGTGGAAATAAAATTGGAAGTGCTAATTAATTGGCAAGGCATCCAAGTTAGGCACTTGTAAAAAATACTCTAAACTAATTAGAATTCAATGTTAAAAAAAATATATGGGAAATTACAAAATTCTTTTAAAATTCCATTAAAAAAATTTTGAAAATTTTTTTTGCGAGCACATTTATGATTTTTGGTACATAGGTTAAGAAAAATATGCTGATTCGAAATCTGTTCGCGTTCACAAATTCGGATGCTGCGCACAAAAGTTATAGCGGTTTTAAATCTTGTATTTCAAATATATATTAAATGAATTCCTATTCGTTGTAATTCGCGAATTTCTTCACAAATGCTTAAACACCATTGTTTTCTTTGCATACTAGTCAAATCACACTGAAATACGGTTTAATAGTCGCGAAAAACAAATAGAAACATGAAGATATCGGAAAATAAAATAAATTAATTTTTGAATTAAAACTATTTTTTTTTTTTGAATTTTCGATTTTTTTAGTATGGTTAAGAGGATACGGTTTTGCCTTAATCTTCTAAAATATACGACGCTTTCTTCTGCAAATTCTTTTAGATGATTGTTAAATATCGGCAGATTCATCTGATAAGAGTTTCGACGTCATTAATGGCTAAATATATTGCATTTACAATACATAAAAATGATCAATATTGAAAAGCTTGCAATTCGCGAATTAATTGAAATCAGTTGATGCGCATGCGATTTTCGTATAAACCGAATCAATGTCTTTCAATAATTATTAATTTTTCAATGTTTAATTTAGCGGTCAAAGTGTGCCACTCGATGCACTTTACTATGCAAAAACCCTAAAAATGGCTAAAAATCACGCAACGTGCATACGATTTTTATGCGCATCCGATTTTAGTAATCTCCTATGAAAATACGCAAAAGGACACCTATTTTAAAAGGATCGGTTAAGAACCGCGGATGTGCCTCCACAATCAATTTTGGATAAAATATGCATATTATTCGCGTATCGATGTATTTTTGACCTATTTCCACGCAGATTCGCGAATTTGACAATACAAGCATAAATGCATGTAAAATTAATTCGAAGAAAACCGCGATTATTTACGCGAATTTGTCAAAATAAGTTTTTGCAGTTTTTCCCACATTCAAGGTACCTATATCCGCCGTTTTAATGGGCGGAATTGAACATGGATGGGCTCATTAGATCCGGCACGTAAAAAAAATAAAATCACGCGGGGTTCCACGGAATTTGAATGGACTTTCTTAATTTTAGACTAAAAAAATATGTTTTTTATAAAAATTTACGCACTAAATTTTCGTCTTTGGAACCCAATTGCAAAGAAGCTACAGTGGGCACATTCATGAGATATACACTAAACGAAGCAGAATCACGAGTTCTACGATCCTATAATTAGTTTATTCTATTGTCTGGATGCGCATCCTAATTATAAGAAAAATTCAAAAAACACCGAAAATCCGGCTTCAAAATGTCAGCATCCATTTTGGGTGGCTGCAGTGATTATATCGAAAAATCATACATTAGAACCATATTGTCCATGGGGTATTCTGCAACTTAGTCACTGATCACATGTGTGTGCGTTGTGTAGTTTAGCCACAAATCGGGAACGAACACAAAAAAACTCGTTGGCTTCAACACATTTTCACCCATTTTTTTACATTACCACTATCACAGCTTCCACGCAACTTATTATTTATTACCAATATTTCAAGATTTTGACAAGAACACTTCATTTTATAGAATTGAATTTAAATTATATGCAATATGTTCATATTTCGCGAGTTATAACCTTGCAAACCTCAGCTTCAAGGAATTTAAAAGATTTTTGTAATTTCCCATATATATATATATATATATATATATATAAAATTATTATTTAAAAATCCAAGAGAATTGTAGTCTTTGAAAGGAAAGTTCTTAAAATGTCTTCGTATATAGAAGCCCCTAAACAAGTGCTCTTTAAATATCCAAGACTTTTGTAGTCCGTGAAAGGAATATTCTTAAAATATCCACGTTTACAGAAGCCCCTAAAAAGTGTTCTTTAAAATCCACGCCTTTTGTAGTCCTTGAAAAAGTATTCTTTAGTCCTTGAAATTTTTTCTTTAATAATCCAGGTAGTTCTTGTAAAAGCATTCTTTAATTATCCTCGCCTTTTGTAGTCCTTGAAAAATGTATTTTTACGAATCCACGCTTATTGTAGTATTGTTTCAAAATACAGTCTAATAGTCCTGGAAAAATATTGTTAAAAAATCCAACCTATAATTGTCTTGGAAAAAAGTTTCCTAAAAAATCCAACCTATAATTGTCTTGAAAAAAATATTGTTAAAAAATCCAACCTATAATTGACTTGGAAAAATATTGTTAAAAATCCAACATATAATTGTCTTGGAAAAAAGTTTCCTAAAAAATCCACGTCTCTAATAGTCCTGGAAAAATTATTCTTTAAAAATTCACGCCTCCAACAGTCGTGGAAAAATTATTCATTACAAATCCACGCCTCTAATAAAATTATTGTTTAAAAATCCACGCCTCTAATAAAATTAATGTTTAAAAATCCACGACTCTAATAGTCTTGGAAAAATTATTCATTACAAATCCACGCCTCTAATGAAATTATTGTTTAAAAATCCACGCCTCTAATAAAATTAATGTTTAAAAATCCACGCCTCTAATGGTCCTGGAAAATTATTCTTTAAAAATCCACGCCTCTAATGGTCCTGGAAAATTATTCTTTAAAAATCCACGCCTCTAATGGTCCTGGAAAATTATTCTTTAAAAATCCACGCCTCTAATAGTCCTGAAAAAATTGTTCTTTAAAAATCCACGACTCTAATAGTCCTGAAAAAATTGTTCTTTAAAAATCCACGACTCTAATAGTCCTGGAAAAATTGTTCTTTAAAAATCCACGCCTCTAATAGTCCTGGAAAAATTGTTCTTTAAAAATCCACGCCTCTAATAAACCCGAAAAATTGTTTTTTTAAAGTCCACTCCTCTAATAGTCCTGGAAAAAATGTTTTTTAAAAATCCACGCCTCTTATAGTTCTGGAAAAATTGTTCATTAAAAATCCACGCCTGTAATAGTCCTGGAAAAATTGTTCTTTAAAAATCCACGCCTCTAATAGTCCTGGAAAAATTGTTCTTTAAAAATCCATCCAAATCCTCTGATAGTTCTGCAAAAACTTATTTATTAAAAATCCACTCCTCTAATCATCCTGGAAAAAAATATTCCTTAAAAATATATTCTTTAAAAATCCATATTTCTAATAGTACTGAAAAATTGTTTTTGGAAAATCCACGTTTCTAATAGTCCTGAAAAAAATATTTTTGGAAAATTCACTTTAATCCTGAAAAAATAGTTTTGGAAAATCCAAGCCTACAATTGTCCTCGAAAAATATGCTTTAAAAATCCACGCCTATAATAGTTCTGGAAAATATATTCTTAAAAAATCCACGCCTATAATAGTCCTGGAAAAATATCCTGAACATTATCCTTAAGAACTATTCCATAAAAAAAATTCACGTAAAACATTATTCACGTTATTTCGAATTGACAGTATTAACTGAGTCAAACTTAATTTTGGCGGATATTAAATTATTATTATAAAAGGGCAATGTGGTTAGTAAAATATTTCATTTCCGAAAATGATCCAAAGAATTTAATTTACTACCAACAACATATTATAAAAACACACCCACTCATAATGTTGAAATGCCAATAAGACACACATACAAATGTACATACTATTTTTAGATGACATTTTATCTGGGAAAACTCTGCCATTAACACCACAAAATTCACAGACTGACGACACACACATACAGACACATTCCCAGAGAAAGGCGAAAAATGTTGTGTCATAATCCTCATCATAAACACCTTATGCTTGAAAAACGGAAAAACACAACAACTACACCATGCCAAACGAATGGTTAAATGATGGTAAAACCATGACGAAGGGAGGAAGAGCATAGATGGTGATTTCATCATTCGTTATGGCATGTGTGTTATAAAAATCAATGTAATAAAAATCTTAAAAGATTTAATAAAAATCTCAGAAGTAACTTGAATTTATTTACCTTTGCCTGGGTGAGTGAGTGAATAGCTAGCTGGCTGCTTGGTTGACAAACCAACATAATGTGTATCCTTGCCTTGCCACCTTGAAGGTTTCATTTAGTTTGCTCTTGATACACTGTCGTCGTAAAAATGTAACATCAATGGAAACCATTGACAATATCAATACAGATTACAAGCAATACAGATGTTGTGTTGAGTGAAAAGAACGAAAACGTATAGATATGAGATATTCCATGCGAAAAATAACCATATTTAATAGAAGAAGAAATATTCCTATTTTTTTAAGGTGTGGATTTTTAAGGAATAATGTTTTCAAGGACAATTAAAGGCGTGAATTTGTAAAGAATATTTGTTAAAAAATATTTTTTTCAAGGACTATATTAGGCGTCGATTTCTAAAGAAAAAAATTTTAAGGAAAATTTAAGACGTGTGTTTATAAAGAATGCTTTTTCAAGGACTATTTTAGGCGTGAATTTATAGGGATTATTTTAGCCGTTGATTTCTAAGGAATATTTCTTTATGGACTATTTTAAGCGTGCATTTTTAAAGAATATATATTTTTTAAGGACAACCATAGGCATGGATTTTTAAAGAATATTTTTTTTCAAGGACTACATTAGGCTTGGATTTTCAAAGAATATTTCTTCATGGGATATTTTAGCCGTGGATTTTTAAAGAATATTTTTTTCCAAAGTCAATTATAGGATAAGGTGGATTTTTATAGAATATTTTTTTAGGGTAAATTATAGGCGTGAATTTTTAAAGAATATTTTTTTCTAGGACTATAAAATTCGTGGATTCTTAATGAATATTTTTTCAAGGAATATTAGAGGCTAGGATTTTCAAAGGATCATTTTGTGAAGGACTATCAGAGACGTGTATTTTTTTAATTTTTTCAAGGACTATTATAGGCGTCGACTTTTAATGAATCATTCTTCAAGAACGATTACAGGTGTCGATTTTTAAAGAAGACTATTATCGGTGTAAATTAATGAATGATTATTTAATGAATAATTTTCCAAGGAAAGAATAAAGGACGAAGATTTTGAAAAAAATTATGAAATTTGAATTATTTGAAATTTCTGTGCAATTTCCCATATACCTCATGCCGCTTGTGGGCAATAACGTAAACACCCCTCATTTGTTCCGAAGGTGTAACGGAAAACAATATTTTTGCGGGTTTTCTTTTGTTTTTGCTGTTGTTTTTTTGTTTTGTATATCACCGAGTGTATATATGTGTGTTATCTGTTTACGTCAAAGATTCATGAGAAAATTGTCTAAAGTGGGTGTTTTGTTGAACTAGTCAACTAACCAATAGGCCATTTCTCATTCCAGCATTTTTATCACTGCATTTATTCATTCCTTCTTTCTTTGCGGAATAACAAGGCTTCGATATAAGAAATCACTGATATGTGGCTTCCACAAGGATTTATACAGGGTGAAGGCAACAAATGATAAGTGTTTCAAGTGAGCGAACAAGTAAGGGCCACATAGACACACAGTTTATGTTAGGGACAAGGAGAAGGTGAAGGTTTTTTTAAAAAAGAAAAAAAAAACAACAACAAGGAACAAACCTTAAATGGCCTATCTTTGTGTGGATGTATGTGAGTGTGTGTGTGTCACTGAGCGTATATGCCAATGCGTATGTGTAAATGTGTGTACATTTATCACCGTACATATATCTCAACTATGGAATCTATGGACGCAAAAAGCCGAGAAAAGAGGAAAGACTAAAGAGATATACTAGATCTGCTAGCTACTGCTGTTTTGTTTAGTGTTGTTTTGTCGTTTCCGTTTCCCGTTGTTGTCTTCGAGCAGGAGGATAATAAGCGCTTCTATGCCACACATTTATCCTTATATTCGCACATACATACACACATAACATGAGGTTTTGCTGTGCAGGCAGAGGCAAGTGCTAACATTGTGCGTATATGAACCTATATATGCGTTGTTGTTTTTCTTGTTGCTGCAAATCTTTTATCGCCATAAATCATTGGTGAACTTTTTGCCAACCAAATATGTTTATATATAGGTGTGTGAGTGCGTGTGTCGACCTATCGACTTGTTAGTATGTATTTATTCATGACTTTAATTGAAAAAAGAAAGAATGTATGCTATTGGCTTGGTGTGTGTTTAAGGAATATATAGCGACATTTGGGGCAAAAATGATGGAAAAATGCTTAATTTCAAGGCTGTCGGTGTAAATTATTTCAGGGATTGATACAAAAGCGAATTACAAATCTTCAGGATCCATATATATAATATATATATATATATATATGTTATCAGAAATATTTTTTAAGAACTATTAAAGACGTGGATTAAAAAAACATTTGTTTAAGGCTATTCAGGTCATGGGTTTTAAGGAATACTTTTTGCAAGGATATTAAAGGCATGGATTTTAAAGAAAAAAATTCAAGGATTATTAAATGCCAGAATTTTTACAGAATATTTTTAAAGAAGAATTATTAATGCCTTAATTTTAAGGAAGAATTTTCGGATGAATTATATGGTATGGGATTTTTCACGAATATTATTTCTATGGCAACTGAAGGAGTGAATTTCTAGTAATGGATTTTTATACCCTACACAACTATGTTGTCAGGGTATTATAGCTTTGTGCAGCCCCAAAAGTTTGTAACGCCGCGAAATATTGGTCCTAGATTTTAAGTATAGCCTTTATCTCGACTAGCTGAGTGTTATAGTGTGTCCGGTCCGTTTTTAAATCCATTATAATTTGTAAACACGATACAGTTATGGAAATCTTCGCGAAATTTTGCATGTATGATGGGTTCTTTGCCAATGAAATATGTTTATATATAGGTGTATTTAGGGGTGAAATGTGACCAAATACAAAATTTTTGTCCGTTTTTCTGGTCGCTCCAGAGGCCGCAATAGTGGCCCGAACATCGTGAAATTTTCCATGGAGAAGGGAATCAGACCAATAGAATAATATATATATATATGTTATGCCTGTTTTCATAAAGATCGGTTTGTATTTAGCGGGTCAAATGGACCCTGACTTTTGTGTGAAAAATGACAAAATTTGTATTCTATAGCATATATATTTACCCCTGAAGGACATAGACCCGAAAAGTTTATATTATATCCAAGAGGAGTGGTTGGCCTTTAAATTAATACCAATTATATTGTTGTATGTGCTCGGATGTGGGATATTAATAAATATTTACAGGTATCTCCGTATTCGTATGTTATTTAGTAACCCATTATCACTCTACAGAGGAGAACTATAGCGCTGATCGCTTTGAAATGTTCCATGTGGTTTCAGTTATGGTCAAGGACAACGCCTATAATTTTCGGTGATGACCAGATAATAATTTTGGAATGAAGTGGACCGAAAACTTAATTTTTTGTTTTATTTTCGAGTCGATCTATAGTCTACAAATGAAAGCCGAACATCACAACACATCCCACGGTGAAGGGAATCTGGACAATAGCAGTACTGAATACTCGTAATATTCGAAAAATATGTCAGTGTAAGGACAATAGCTGTACTGAACAATAGCTGGACAGTAGCTGTACTTAATACTAGTAATATTCGGGAAATATGTCAGTGTAAGGAAGAGGTGCTGTTTACCTCTAATCGGGTAAGAGGGTGCAAATATCACGAAATATTGCCCAGGCTCGGAATATACATCCGCAGAAAATTTGAGTTCCGTGGTAGTTGTGTAGGGTATCGTATGGTCGGCCCCGTTCGACTATACTGCTCCGCTCACTGGTTTAAAAATTATTTTTCCAAGGACTATTATTTTTAAAGAATAACCTTTTCAAGGTCTGCTATAGGCGGGGATTTTTAAAGAATAACCTTTTCAAGGACTCTTATAGGCGTGGGTTTTTAAAGAATAACTTTTTAAGGTCCGTTATAAGCGTGGATTTTTGAAAAATAATTTTTACAAGGACTATTATAGACGAAAAATTTGTTCAAGGCGATGATTTTTAAAGGTATGTCATAAGTGTGGATACACCTGAAGGACATAGACCCGAGAAGTTGATGGTGTATCAAAGATGAGTGTTCCAGTTATGGTCAAGGACAACGCCTATAATTTGCGGTGATGATCAGATAATAATTTTGGAATGAAGTGGACCGAAAAGGATAGGCCACAATCAGGCTCGGAGTAAACATCCGCAGCAAGGACACGACTATAATTTGCGGTGATGATCAGAAATATATAAAGAATATATTTTTAAAGGTATGCCATAAGTGTGGATTTTTAAAGAATAAAATTTTCAAGGTCTCTTATAGGCGTGGATTTTTTAAAGAATACATTTTTCAAGGTCTCTTATAGGCATGGATTTTTAAAGAATACACTTTTCAAGGTCTCTTGCAGGCGTGGATTTTTAAAGAATACATTTTTCAAGGTCTCTTGCAGGCGGGGAATTTTTAAAGAATACATTTTTCAAGGTCTCTTGCAGGCGTGGATTTTTAAAGAATACATTTTTCAAGGTCTCTTATAGGCATGGATTTTTAAAGAATACACTTTTCAAGGTCTCTTGCAGGCGTGGATTTTTAAAGAATACATTTTTCAAGGTCTCTTGCAGGCGGGGAATTTTTAAAGAATACATTTTTCAAGGTCTCTTGCAGGCGTGGATTTTTAAAGAATACATTTTTCAAGGTCTCTTATAGGCTTGGTTTTCTAAAGAATACACTTTCAAGGTCTCTTATATGCATGGATTTTTAAAGAATACATTTGTCAACGTCTCTTATAGGCTTGGATTTTTAAAGAACACACTTTCAAGGTCTCTTATATACATGGATTTTTAAAGAATACACTTTCAAGGTCTCTTGTGGGCGTGGATTTTTAAAGAATACATTTTTTAAGGTCTCTTGCAGGCGTGGAATAAATAAAATGATTTTTATAAAATATATTTTCAAGGAATATTACAGGCGGTGATTTTTTATAAAATATATATATATATATATATATATAAGGACTATAATAGGCGATGATTTAGACGGAATATTTTTTTTGAGGTCTCCTATAATATTCGAGGATTTTTAAGGAATATTTTTTCAAGGTCTGCTAGAGGCGTAAATTTTAAAAGATTAACATTCATTCAAGGACTGTTATTCGGCAATACGGGTTGTTTGAGGGAGAAACACTTTTCCAGAAGATTGTAGGTCCATCTACTGACGCAGCTCCCATATAAAGGAACTGTTTCATATTCGACATTTTGAGAGTTTAAACCACCTTTTCCCACGGGGATGGCTGTTATTTTGCATTCAAACTAGCGAATTAAAAACTTCTTTCCTGAAAATTATTCGGTCGTCCAAATTTATTTTATATTTACTTAATAAATAATATTTTATTCCAAGAATATTTTAAGAAAAACGTTTTCAATAGTTATTTTAATCATTTTTTTACTATTATAAGTACTATTGTAAGGGTAGACCTTTTCGCTGCATTAGGTCACATATGATATTTGATATGCTATTGAATTATTTAATTAAATTTTATAGATTCGAAATCCCAGCACACCTTCACTTCATTCCCATGTAAATACCAACTAAGCTATCCTTACAAAAATATTTTCCCACAATACGTTATAATTACATAACAGACAGAAAGCAACACGTTTAACCTTCTTTCCAAAGAAAATTATGCCAAAAAAGAAACAGAATAACAACAAAGATTATGTTTTAATTACAACAAATTTCGGCCATCGGTCTACTTCACGGCGGCCACTAATGATTATGTGTGTGTGGGAATATATTTTGCGTAACTTTTCGGGTCTCATTATTTGTTATATAGGGATATTTCATATTTTTTCTTCGTTTCTTATTTTCTTTCTCACCAACATTCATTTCGTTAAGATTAAGATTCTTGATGTAGTTTTTTGTTTTTGCTCTTATTCGTCCTTATTACCTTTAACAGATGCTGTTGCCGCTCCTCATCGTTTGCACTTGTACGGTTTTCGTACACAATTTCGTTTTAATGATACTTCTCAAGTTTCATCATCAAGAGTTCATTTTAATGTGAGCGGCTGGCTCTTCTTCTTATTCTGCGTTCTCGACGTTGTCTTCATTTGTGTGTCTTACAATCCTTGTTAGTGAGTGGCCCAGCGGTCGAAGACCAGTGTCGTTATGGTCCGTGTAATTTCATTGCTTCTTCTCCTTCGTCGTCGTCTACATTCAGCAATGCAATGCCGTCCTTTAGTGGTGTTTTGATTTTCCAAGTTGTCCTGTGTCTTCTTTTAGTTGTCCAAACTTATTCATTATATACTTATTTACCTTTCAAGGAGCTGTAGTTAACAGTGTCGGGAGGGGACAAAATTCCAAAGTTCTCAAACTTACTTACAAGGATATGCCCAAACGGCGTCATCATCGTCGTAGCAATCGCAAGAAGGACGTTTCCGAGGAGGTGTTGGTGGGATTTGATATGAACACATAATCCCAAGGATGAACATACTTTCTTAAAGATTTCTTTAAGTGTTTTTTCACTTATTCATTTTCGTTTTTATTCAACTTCGTCCTGTTTTTTTTTCGTTTTCTTGACTGTTTGATTTTAGTTTTTTATGGATTTTTACTGCTGTGAAGATTTGTCCGTATGTTTGTCCCAAAAGCCATGTGGTGTGTGTATGTCCTCTATCGTAGTCTGTCTTACTTTTTAAGTCGCTTTTTGTCACTTTGATTTCGGTTTTTTTTTGACAAGTAGTTTGGAATTTTTTTCTCTTTTGCCTTCATTGTATGACACTTTAATGGTAGAGTGGATTTTAAGTTGTCCTTAATTAATACCGACAAAACTGGCAAGGACCTAAGTAAGTGTGGATTGCAACAAATGAAGCGAATAAGGTTAGAGTTAGTTACAGAAGAAAAAATACCAATATTTATAAATATTTAATTAAATTAAGTAATATGTCCCAAAAAGATGAAAAATCTTTGAAAATTTATTCTTTTAAGAAAATCTACCCTTATGGGATTAGAATGTGTAGGACAGGTTGTCGTTGAAAAACAATCTTTGAAATATCTGCGCTTATCGCTCATACGCAGTTAATTTTTTTTAAATGTCATAATACAATTGTTTAAATCCATGCTTTATCTTAAAGCCGGTGGAAAATATTCTTTAGGACATAAAGTCATTATTTGCAAAATATTCTTTGAATTCGAGTAAAAAAAAAAAACATGAAATTAGGCAGTTCCCAAATGCGGAAATGTGCCATGTCATTTACATTGGGGGCTATATTCATCACCTTCTAAGAACCTGCAATGTTAAATTACAGTAGACTTTTTATTTTATTTGTATACCCTGAGCCTTATGGCTAATAAGTGTATATAAAATATATATTGGTTTTAGATCCCATGTTTATTTGCACCAAATTTGTTTTAGACAATTTTGAGTCGATTTACAAATGTCCGTCCATCTGTCTGGCCTCCTGGTGTGCACGATAACTTTCGAAGGGAGTAAAAGATTTTATTCAAACTTTGTACATCGTAATATGGTCAACATTTTGTTGAAATTTAATATCATAATATCATGCGAACGGACAATCCGATTTGAAACAAACTTTGCACAACCTATTACCTACACCAAGCCTAGATCAAGTCCGAAGATAGGACTCATTGGAAGACTCCTTCTGGTAGTTCCCTTACAAAGGTTCAAAATATGTAAACAAAGGCTAAAGGAAATTCCGATTTGATCCAACAAGTGTAATATTTCGTAATATTTCTTTCAAAATTAAATTAAATTCGAACAGGGGAAAATCGGTCGAATCATTCTGGTATTTTTCCCACGAAATAGTCAACAATATGCTGAGCATCCAATTCTAACCAAACAATTTAATATTTTATTCATGTCTGTATATTATTGTAGCACCTCATTTTATACAAGGAATAATTAAACCTCACCATAATTACGTAGACCTCCGCTGAGGGTATATATTTGTCTGCAACACCAACTGACACTTTTAATTTATAATTTTTTAAAAATATTTTTTGAAGTATTAGGATAGACGTAGATTTTTATACTCTGCACAACTATACTGTAAGGATATTATAACATTTGTTGACCAAGAGGTTGTACGACACGAAATATTGGCCCACCTTTTAGTATACCGGTCATCAAATCTCAACTAGCTGAATCCCTTCTTAAGAAAAGAACGAATACTATTTAGGGGTTGAAATGGACCAGATCAAGAAGTTTTTTTTTTAAATATTTTTTGAAGTACCAATTCAGGTGTTGATTATTATACTCTACACAAATATGTTGTTAGGGTATTATATCTTTGTGCAGCCCCAAGAGTTTGTAATGCCGCGAAATATTGGTCCTAGACCCACCTTTCAGTATACCGATCGTTATATCTCGACTAGCTGAATCGATCTAGACGTGTGTGTCCGTCCGTCTGTCCATTATAATTTGTAAACACGATACAGGCCACTGTTATGGACCAATCTTCACGAAATTTTTCATGTAGGGTGTGTTCTGTCCAATGAAGACCCCTATTGTTTTTGATAAAGATCGGTTAATATTTAGGGGATAAAATGGACCAAAACTTTATTTTTGTCTGGTTTTCTGTTGGCCGGTTGTGTGTCCGTCCGTCTGTCCAGTATAATTTGTAAACACGATACAGGCCACAGTTACGGACCAATCTTCACAAAATTTTGCATGTAGGATGTGTTCTGGTCAATGAAGACCCCTACTGATTTGATAAAGATCGGTTAATATTTAGGGGATAAAAGGGGACCAAAACTTTATTTTTGTCTGGTTTTCTGTTGGCTCCAGAGGCCGCAATTATGGCCCAAACATCGTGTATTTTTACATGGAGAAGGGGATCGGGCCAAAGAATATGCATACCTGTTTTTATAAAGATCGGTCAATATTTAGCGGGTCAAATGGACCCTGACTTTTGTGTGAAAAATGACAAAATTTGTATTCTATGGCATATATATTTACCCCTGAAGAACATAGAACCGAGATGTTGATAGTATATCCAAGAGGAGTGGTTGACCTTTAAATTGATACCAATTATATTGTCGTATGTACTTGGATGTGGGAGTTACACGTAAATATTTATAGGTGCTTAGGTAATATCTGAATTATTTAGCAAGCCATTTACATTAGAGGGAAGAAATATAGCGTTGATCGCTTTAAAATTTTCCAAGACGTTCCAGTTATGGTTAAGGACAACACCTATAATTTTCGGTGATGATCACATAAATATATTCGGAAAATATGACAATGTAAGAAAGAGGTGCTGTTAACCTCTAATCGGTTAAGAGGGTGCAAATATCGCGAAATATTGCCCAGGCTCGGAATAAACATCCGCAAAAAGTTAGAGTTCCGTGGTAGTTGTGTAGGGTATCGTATGGTCGGCCCCGTTCGACTATAATATACTGATAGATTTAGATTTAAAGTATCGATCAAACAATTTTAGATTTATGCTTGTTTGAAGGGTGACATTTCGCAGTAAAAAAATCTTTTGCGGTTGTTTGTTTGGTGCACTCGGTTGTGAGTTAAAGGGTTTTAAAAATGAAAGTGAACAAAGAAAACATTCGGTACATTTTACAGTTTTTCTTTGACAAAGGCGAAAATGCAAGCCAAGCGGCTAAAATTGTGAATGGTTTTTATGGTTCCGATACTGTAACAGCCAATTATGTGCAATTTTGGTTTCGTATATTCCATTCAGGAATTTTTTATGCTAAAGATGCACCTCGCCAGGTAAGCCTGTCGTCGAAAATGTCGTTGAAATTGGAGAAATTATCGAAGTTGGCCGGTTGTTAGTACTCGTAACACCCAGGAGCTAAAAATCGTCTATAAAACTATTTTAAACCGGTGAGGTGTTTTGTACCACCAGGACAACGCTAAGCACCACACACATCTACAGTAACTCGCCAGAAAGTTCGTGAGCTTGGTTGAGAAGTTTAAATGCGTCCGCCATACAGTCCGGACTTGGCACCAAGCGATTATCATATATTTCTTGCATTGCAAAATTTTTTTAATGATAAAAAATTGGTATCTAGGGAGGATTGTGAAAATCGACAACAGTTTCATCAAAGAAAAAGAGAAGCAGCATAAGAATTTACAAAAAAGTACACAAAACTTACCAGTTTCGAACAGAATATATATTTTTTCTGCTAAGCCTATGTTTGCCTTACCTTGGATATAACGAACTTCTTCCATTGCTATCAATTTAAAGGTCCGTCAATCCTCTTGGATATACTGCCAAGTTAAAAGGTCTATGTCCCTAAGGATACGCCATACAACGAAAATTTTGCCAATTTTACAAAAAGTTTGGGTCTATTTAACCCGCTAAATATTGTCCGATTATCACGAATACACCTAATTTGTTCTTTGGTTAGATCCCTTCTTCTTTGTAAAATTCCGTGATGTTCGGGCCATAATCGTAGTCTCTAGAGAGTCAGAAAAACACATACAAAAATAAAGTTGTTGGTACACTTCATCCCCTAAATATGAACCGATCATTATCAAAAACCATACTGGTCTTCTTTTACCAGAATTGTGGCCTGTAAAAAATTATCATGAACAGACGGGCTGACGGACACACATGGCTAGATCGACTTAACTAGTTAATATATAACAAAGGTGGGCCTAGGACCAATATTTCGCGGCGTTACAAACCTTCGGCGCCACATAAAGCTATAATACCCATACAACATAGTTGTGTAGGGTATACACATTTTTAGGATTTTATTGGACTTTCATAATATAAAAAGTAGAGTAGTAATATAAAAGTAGAGTAGTAGAGTTAGCTCAGAACTTAGCAAGCAATAATGGAGGGTATAACTAGTTTAGACGCAAATTCGTATTCATTTAAATTTTAAAGTCAATTTCAATAAACTATTCATTATAATAACCCGCATTTTGATGGGTCTAATACCATAGAACCACATAAACAACAACCTTTACTTTCACCCTATTAGCAACTATTTAGTCATTGCTTGGCACTTCTTATTGAATGGAAATGAAATCGAAAAAAAAAACAAATCGTAATAAAAACCACTATTCCATTTAAAAACGAAAACCTCCATTAACTTGGCGGTTTAATTTGGCATTTACCCCCTTATAACAAAAAAATTCTCAATTTGTTTTTTCATTGCAGTTAATAGCGGGAGCTGTTTCGAATAAAAACGACAGCGAAGCAGGGTAGCTGCTCTGTTGTTCCTGTTGTTGAATTTGATTGTTCTAAATCCTACTTGAAATATTTGTTTTCAATGGTGTGCGTTAGAAACTGAGATATGATGGTGGTGTGATGTCGGTTGTTGTATTTTCCCGGCCCACATTTATTTTACTCATATTCCGTTTTTTTTTTCTTTCTTTATTTTAATTTGTTCTTATTCTTTTGGTTTTCCTTTTTTCAAGCGGGGTTTTTTTATGTGCACTTTTGTGTGTTCCTGCCGTTGATGTTGTTGTCTCCTTGTTGGTTGGTGGTGTTGTTGTTCCTCGTTGTTGTTTTACTTGCTTGTTATTCATTATCCTCGTTGCAATGAGGCCGAGAATTAGAATTGCTCTTATTCTCCAGCTGTGTGAGGCTGTATATAAGTGAGTGTGTGCGTGTGTTCGTCTATTTTTGCATAGTTGTCGGAAAATGTGGCTAAAAAACGAAAACTGCGATTTTAGTTGTGGTATCTGAATGCCTGCCTGTTGGATGTGGCTCGCAATAGGTGTAGCATCCTTGCTTGGCATCTGGGAAGGCGCAACAACGTTCGAGTAAATATGCATAAACACACACACTGAATGGAAGAGAGAAAAAATATCGCAAATCCAGTTCACAGGAAGTTGGTGGATATTGATGTACATTGTATGCAACTTGGATTGTGTCATTCCATGCAATAGCATAGTAGAGGGTGCTGTCAGGCAAACCGCCAAGCAGTTGCTTATCTCGACCATCGTTCTAAAGTTGGCACTATTTTTATGCTTTATCCTGTTCGTTGTGAGGAAAATAAGCAACCTTAGTAGTGCATTAAGTCCTTGTACTTCAGAACAGCAATAATAAAAATGCTATGGATGCACAGTAGTTTGAAAAATCCAAAACTCTGAATATTTCTACTCTACACCACACTGTTCTTCAGGGTAGCATATCCTTGGGCATGTTTGTCACATGCAGAACAAAACGAGTAACTTTTTAGGATATACATAGGATTATTTTCTGAGTCGATTTATGCATGTTCATCCTTTATAAGCACCTCCTGCAAATACAGAAAGTGTCTGAGGGTATTATATAGTCGGCCCCGTGCGATTTTAGTCCTTCCCTTGCTGCTTCATTACTTGATTTTATCCATTCCCCTTCAGCATGGCATGGACATTCCTGGTGCACCATCAACCCCAGGACACCAGTATACAAAATATTAAGAACGATAACGTCAACAGCAACAACACCATCATGAACGACAACAACAACTATACTGGAAACTATAGAATTTGTGCCGTATTTTTTCTCCGTCTTTCATTATTTCCTTTCTTTTTTTGTCTGAAAAGAGGGTTTATCGTCGTCGTGTCGTTGTGTGAATTTGACTGTGTTCGTCTGACTGCCTTCTTCTTGTTGTTTTTTTGTTTCATCACTCCATTCAGTTTTATGTTTTTCTTTACATTCGTTGGCTCGAAATGGAGAGCTGTTGCTCTTACAGCTCCTGCCACCAACCGTCGTCATCGTCGTCGTTCGTTATCCTTGCTCCTTTTTTGTAAGGTTCCACAGCCTGGCTTGTGTTACGACCGGCTGCATTGTTGCTGGCTTGCGTTTTCTGTCCCCTTCTATGGATTTGGAACATTGCAGCGGCAGACACCATTTCAACTACCACCACCTGCCTCAAATAAACTACACACACATTCACATACTTACTCATACTAGATGCAAAGAGATGCATGGAAAGTAAAGAGTAAAGAGAGTGTTTGTTGTTGTTGCAATGCTGCTGTTGCTTTCATACAATTCCATCTTTGGCTGTTCACATTTTGCCCGAGCATTGAACCCAAAATCATAAAATAGGATACGAAATCAGGCTTTGAACTGTTGGCTGTCGGTTGCCGGTAGTTGGGTGGTGGTAGTAGCTGTGTTGTACCAGGGAGTGAAGTGAAAGAATGAAGGATGTCGGCATAAATGTTGTTGTCGTCGTCATCGTCGTCCTCATCTTTGTCATCGTTTTATGCAGCCTCACACACATACGTATGTGTGTATGAATGTGTACTTCCATTGAATTGAAGCGTTCTTTTTTCAATGTGAATATTTTTGTGTAAAGTCGGCCGATGAGCTCTGGATTTTTGTTTTTCGTTTGAAGATTTTGTGATGTTGGGTGCCAAATATTTTGACGATTGAATTGAGTCTTTAGCTAGTAATGACATACATATTTGCAGGTATGGTTTGAATTTGCATTCAATATTAGAAAATGGGATATCAATCGCATGTATAAACAGGAGACGATTTAAAATATTCGTTAAAATAATTGCAGTGTAAAATATATATTTTATAAAAAGGATCCAAACTTTATCCGTTGAATAACACACGACAACCAATCATTACTACAAAAGGTGTAGTCTTTGGCCATAACAAGACCAACGTGCAAAATTTCAATACGAATGGTGCATACATATTGAACAGACGGATGGACACTCTATTTAGCCAGTCGGAATATGACGGTACTACCCTCACAACAATGTATGACCAAATTGAGACCAATATTTATATCACTATATCAAATTAACGAACTATGCCAAATGTATTGATCATTTTCTTAAGTTTGTATTAGCCAAGGTATTCTTTTAAAAATTCAAGCCTAGGTCTGCCTTTAAATCAAAACGCCTGTATTGATCCTTAAAAAATTCAAGCATATATTGGTCTATTCAAAATACTGTTAAAATTCACGCTTAAAATGTTTCCTTTAAAAAATAGTCACTTATATGGCAGTTGAAAAAGTACCTAATAAAATATTCTCGCTTATAAACTACTTGAGAGAATATAAACTTTATTTAAAAAAAATCCATTATATTGGCATTTTTAAAATAATTTTTGAAAAACCTCCGCTAATATTGACGCTTGAAAAGTTATTTGTTCAAAAATCTCACTGGCTTTGGTCCTTGAAAAAATATTCTTTACAAAAAACACGCTTACAGTACGTTTACATTTAACCGGATTTCGTTAACCCAGTGGGTTTAAATTGTCAATTCCTTTGCATATATGTCAAATAAATCCTCATAAAGTAGGTTAACCCGGTAAAAAGTTCTAATGTATATGCCGTTTTACATTGTTTTTTTTCCATTAAATAATAAATTACTGGCTCGAGACTGAACATTTCTTCAATAAGCCTAACTTGAAATAGATTTCCAGAAACATCAATCTTGTGTGCAGCTTTTCCAATTTGAAACACCATGTTTTGGAATTGGTATTTTCCGCTTTCCATCGAATTCGGGGCTTCTCCTTTTGGCTCGCTTTAATATGCCTTTTGAGACATCTTCATCCATTCTCACAACATGACCTAGCCAACGTAGTCGCTGCAGCTCGATTCGTCAATGTCCGAAAATATATGGTACAGCTCATGGTTCATTCGACAGCGAAATTCACCGTCGACGCAGATAGGCTCATAGATCTTCGGAGAATTTTTCTCTCAAACACTCCAAGAGCTGCCTCATTTGCATGCGCAAGTACCCATGCTTCAGATCCATACAACAGCACGGGTAATATCAGCGTCTTGTAGAGTGTGAGTTTGGTCTGGCGAGAGGTGACTTTTCCCTTGGCTAACACTTGGCTTCTCCGAATTTCAAAACTGATGTCATTGGTTTTATTTATGGTGGTACCAAGGTATATAAAATCTTTGACTACCTCGAAGCTGTCGCTCTCAAGTTCCGCAGTTGATCCGAGTCTATTGGACGTCTTGCGCGTTGTAACTTTGGCATATTCCTTCTCAACTTGTACAAAGGTGGCTATTACCGCTCTCAATGTTCGACCCATTATGTCAATGTGATCGGTGTAGGCGAGTAATATGTGTTGTTTGGGGTACAGAGTGGCATTTCTGTACACCTTTGCCTCTCGTCAAACTGTCACCTTGTGACAGAGAGGTCCTTTCCAACTTTCACTGCTGACCTTGTGCCACTCAAAGTTATCCTGCATAGCCATATTCATTTTGCAGGAATGTCGAACGCAGGCATGGCTATAAACACCTCTGAACGGATAGGGCTGTCGAATGCCGCTTTATAGTCAACGAATAGGTGGGTCTTTTCCTGGATTTGGCGCAAAGTGGTCAATGGTGGATTTGCCAGGTGGCACTTTATATGCGATGGGAATGTGACTTTTTCGTCTATAATTGGCAAATATCGTCTCGTTTTGTCCCTTTGTACAGGATTCCAATCATGCATTCCTCTACCCAATTTGTACTGAACAGCTGGTGCAGGATCCTGACCAGCACCTGACCACCAGTCTTAACTAGTTCGGCTTTTAACCCATCGGCTCCTACTGCTTTATTATTCTTCAGCTGATTGATTCATATTCTGACCTCATCTTGGCTAAGTGATATTCACTCTATACCGTCATCTATTATTGGTTCTGGGGTATTCTCTTCGCCGCTACTATTTGATACCAGAATCCTTTCGAAATGCTCCTTCCAGATCCTCAACACACTGTCTATATCTATCACCAGGAGGATGTGCCTGCACTGAAGCCTTCGGATTTCTGAAAATACGTTTCTCCTATTTTCTCTTCTCCTGATAATTCTCCATCAATTACGTGTTGCTGCAGGGTTCCCCTATACGCTGTGTTTTTCTCATCAGTAGCATTACGACACTCCTGATTGTACCACGGATTTCTTGATGGTGGTCTTTGGTACCCAAGTGTTGATTTTGCTGCAGTTTAAAGGGAGTGGGCAATTCTCTGCCATCGTGCTTACATATTATTATCGGGACAAGAAGTGCTTTCGTCAATCAGGTGGGTAAATTGTGTGGAGTAGTCTTCTGCTACCAGTTGTGTTTGCAGCTTTTCGACGTCGAGTTTCTGTGTAGTGTTAGATCGCACCTTTGATGCTACATAAGGAAGAGTGCGAACCTTGGATACAAGGTAGTGGTACGGCGTTTTAGACGAGCGAATATCGGCTCCTCGGATCGATCGAACGTCTAAAACCCTGGTTGAATGCCTTCCGTCTATCACATCATGATCGATTTAATTTCTAGTTGTTCGATCGGGAGAAATCCAGGTGGCCTTGTGTTGATGCTTGAATCTGGTGTTGCTAATACCATTGTTTTTGCTGCCGCGAAGTCAATCAACCTCATTCCGTTGTCTAATGTTTTTTCATGGAGGCTGAATTTTCCGACGGTGGGGCCAAATATATTTTCCTTTCCGATTTTTGCATTAAAATCTCCTAGCAGAATTTTAATGTCATGGCTAGGGCAACGGTCATATGCTGTTTATAGGCGCTCGTAAAATATGTCCTCTGTCTGTTCATCTTTATCTTCGGTCGGAGCATGGACGCAAATTAGACAGATGTAAAAGAACTTCGCTTTTATACGCTCTACTGCAGTGAATCTGGAGACGAGGATTTTTATTCTCCTGTTAACCATAAATCAGAAGCCAAATTCATGTATCGTTTCATGTCAGCTATAATACAGGGTCAAATCATCTGATTTACTTACGCCTGTCCCTTTCCATCGCATTTCCTGAAAGGCAATAATATCGGATTTGTACTTTTTGAGGCAAATATCAGCTCACTATTTCAACGGGTGACGAAAATAGTTACCCCAGGTGACACCGCGGGGAGGTCAGTGTCCACAATTGAGATGAAAGATGAACCAAGATAAGCCTGGGCTTCTCCATGTTAAAGCCAATCATATCCGTAGCTTGGTATCTATCATCCCCTACGCCACCCACAGGTATAATAATTTAAAAGCTCACGGATACCACCGTGTATTAAATTCGGTTGTTAGATCATGTTTTAGGTTACGAAATTGAACTTATGGTTGAGGGTATATAAATTCAGGCTTTTATGGACCTCGAAAAATGTCTATTGTAAAAGGGTTAAGCCTCAGGCCAAAATTAAGGGACCTTGCAATATTGATCATTTATTTCTTCAGTTTGGCATATAAATTCCATGTTACATTAGAATAAAACATTTGAATGAGCTTCCCGGAAATTTTCTCCAAACAATATAAAAGAAAATGTACAAATGGATTAAGTATTTAGATATCATACACAAACAACATACTTTTCTTCAAAAACAACATACTCTTGTATGATATGAATTCTTATGTATTGTAAATGTATGCGTGCATACGTGTGTAACTGTGAAATTATGCATATCATAAATATTTAAATGTGTCTAATACCATAAAATACAAAATATAATTCTAATAAACGTATTTGTCTGATAATTTATGTTAGATTTTCTTTTTAAATATTAATAATCAGACCACAGGCCTACACAGGCGACAATCATCCCTGAACAAATTTGCTTCCCATTCAGAGGCAACAAGGAGCAGATGAAAGCCAGAGAAAATAGATATAACGAATGGAATACATGGAAATTGAAGCTGGTCGAATGTAAAGCAAAGCAAGTGTGTCGTCGTAGGGCAGGCTGGCAGTCAGGCAGACATCATACATACAACATTTCAGATTAAAAGCTATCGCATGAATACAATATGAGGGAAAAGATACTACACACATAAATACATACTATACAACGAATGAACCAACGAACAACTGAACGAATGAATGAAGAAAAATGAATCCAGTTGCAAGAAATTGTCATTTGTTCATAGCAATGTGTATCCTTGTATGGGACACGTGTAGATGTTTTATCCTTCATGGAATGAATGTCAGTGGGTGCTCAACAGCATCACATAGCTGTGTGTGTATGAACAGAAAAGTGTGTATGCGTATGTGTTTGTGAGTTCGTGTGAACAATTTTGATTATCTCAAGTGCTTATCTGTTGAAATTGAACTGTGGTTTGTTCTATTTCCAAATATACAGAGAGGTCAGCTGGGAAAGAGGGTTCAGTTTCAGGATGATTTCTTAAATATATGAACTCTAATTTCAGTAAACAGAAACCCAAACTATTTTCATAATTATTTTAATTAGGAAAAGAGTAATTTTTGTATTGAAACAAACTGAGCTGGCTTTTGATTGACAATTTTTGAGCTATGATTAACTCTTTAAAAATATCCAAGCCATGTTGACAAAACCTCAAAAGCTGTCCCCAGAATCCCAGGAGTATATGAATTTAAATTTGGACATGTATGAAACACTAAAATGTCATTGCTACTGACAACTAAAACTATAAAATGTTTTTCTTTTCTCTATTTACATCCAAAAGATCTGTATGCGAATGATTTCACACAAAAATCGCTCACAGAGTGAAAAATAAGACAAAATTCTTGTTAAGGAAAGTTTTTAAACATATTTTGACAATTCAAGGGTACCGACAACAACAAACGAGGGAATGAATGTACATACGTTTGTTTTATCTTTTCTCAAGTGCTGACGCGTGGAAGGAGACTATATATACTTACATACATACATCTCAGCAAGCATAGACATTCTGGCTTGTGTGCGGCATGGCAAACGATCCAATAGCAACAGCCAACTAACTACAGTGAAATTAAGACAAATACGTTACACTTGTGGGGAAAATGAAAGCTGCAAAATGTTTAATGGGTTATCATGTAAGGTTGGGGAAAAAAATCTATTATTGTTGTCATTGAAAATGTCGATAAAATCTGAGAAATTATCGAAGTTGACCGGCATGTTAGCAGCCGTAACTTCGCCCAGGAGCTAAAAATCGACGATAAAGCAGTTTAAAATCATTTACACAAAGCTTGATTCAAAAAGAAGCTCGATGTTTGGGTGTCACACCAATTAACATAAAAAATAGAATGGATCGAATTTCCATCTGCGAAGCCTTGGCCAAACATATTGAGATAGACCAAATTCAAAAACTGATGGTGACTGGAGATGCGAAATGGATCACATACGATAACCCTGTGCGAAAACGATCGTGTTCCACCAGGACAAAATTAGTCCACACATCTATAGTGGCTCGCCAGAAACTTCGGGAGCTTGGTTGGGAAGTTTTAATGCATCCACCATACAGTCCGGACATGGCACCAATCGATTATCATATTTTTCTTGCATTGCAAAAATTTTTAATGATAAAAAATTGGTATCTAGAGAAGATTGTAAAAATCGACTAATATAATTTTTGCAAATAGAGAGGAGGACCTCTATGAGAGAGGCATTATGAAGTTACCTTTAAAATGGCAACAAATCACACACCAAAACGGTGCATATTTGGCCCAAATCGGATATTCCGAAGCATGTTAAATAAAGTCCTATAGTTAATATAAAAACAATGGATTTATTTTTCTCCAACCTAATATAAGAGCTATGTCAATACATGGATCTACATGGAAATAGTTCTGCAAAAATGCTTCTCATTCTCCAAGAACGCTGAAAATCTAATTAGAGTCACTTCGGTTGGAAATTTGGCTAAAATCTTCAAATTACCGATTAATAAGACCTATACATAAAATTTTCTGTATCTATGTTTCTCACACCTCACGAAACCGGAATGGCATATTACATTCTCTTCATTTGGAAAATGCGGATGAAGCCTTCAATTTGCCGAAAAATAGTGTGTGAACTTTATATGAGAGCTAGGTCAAAAAATGGATCTACATCGAAGTAGTTCTGCAGAAATGCTCACCATTGATGGAAAAATTTGGCTTAAAACTGCAAAGTGACGAAAATGAGATGGGACCTTTATATGAGAGCTGTGAATGCCAAATTACTGTCATTTTAGGGGGAATATGCGACTAAAACCTCCAAAATTAACGAAAAGGTGTGGGGCCCCTATATGCAAGCTATATAAACGCATGGACTCACATCGAGTATTATTATACCCTCAGCCTTATGGCTAATGAGGGTATATACATTTTGATACGGTGAAAATGTGTCTCATCGAAATATTGGTTGCTCATTACATACAAACTTTAGACATCGTAATATTTCTTTCAAACAAGTTCGAAAATGGGGAATATCGGTCCACTCCTTCTGGTGTCTCCCCCACAAAATAGTCGAAATTGTGCTAAAAATTAATTTTATAATATCATCCGAACGGACTATCATATTTGAAACAATCTTTGTAAACTCTTTTATCTTTACCAAGCCTAGATCAAATCCGAAGATGGGACCCATTTGTCCACTGCTTCTGGTACCTCCTCCATAAAGTGTCAAAATTTGCAATACTTATAAATCCAATTTCAGACTAATGGAATATTCGATTTGAACTAAATTTTGCACAGTCTAGTATCTTAACCTTGGTTCAAGTTAAAAAATGTGTAAAAAAATGTTACCACATTTGAGTCTTGCTCGGTTCAGAATACATTATCATGATGATTCTGTCGACGAAAATCCTTGAGCACGCATTTTTTTCTTACCAGGGCAGTAGTAATTCCTTCCCATTTTGGCCGATCAAAATGGCGGTCCCGATTTGTTCAAGATTTTGAAGTTGACAAATGTGTCTCACCTTTTAGTCTTGGTCAGTTCAGAATACCCTATCATGATGATTCCAAGTCCAATCTCCAACATTAAGACATCCCAAGACTTGACTCTGTCGACGAAAATCGTAGACCACGCATTTTTTTCTTATAAGGGCAGTAGCAATCAGTGCACATTTTGGCCGATCAAAATGCCGACGATATTAGTGTGATAGCTCGTCTTCTCTTGTTCATATTTCGAATTTTGTACCGTCGATATTTCGATTATTTAATGTAAATGCGTTTGTCGAAATGGGATGACCTTAAACCTAATCAGTCAACATTTCAGAGAAGTGGCTAAATTCTTGCAAAAATTCAGAATTTATGTAATAATAAATACCTTATCAAATTACCCCTTATTACCAAATATATGTATCTGAGTTTCATTTTTTCCGGCAGGACGACGAAACAAGAATCATTTCTACATTTATCGGGTGTATCTCTGTAACAATGTTATAACGTCTTTGCTTGGTCTTGATGTGGTCCGTCCGTACGTTATCGTAGTAGTAGTTGTATAACTTGTTTGAAATTCACTTTGTCAGAACAGAAGAGTGTAATTCGTTCAAACATATCCTGCTGAGTTGAACTGTGTGTGTGTAAATTCAACTCAAAAGGAATTGCATGGCAAAGCAATGAAAGAAATCAACAGTAGAAGTATAGCAAATGCAACAACAGTAACAAAACAACGTTTCAACGACGACAACAACAACTACTAAACTGTGGAGCTCACTGGCATAGACACTTAGAAGTGAAAAGATATGAAAAATGAGCCAAAGCCAAAAGTGTACACAGCCATAGAGAAACACACACACACACATATGCACTGAGGGAACAAGTTTGTCCTTTGGTTAATATGTAGTTGTTGTGCGGCGACAACAAGTTAACATACAAAGGCACACACATCCTTATCTGTGAAACACACACATACAACTTAACATTTTGTATAAGGAGTTTCTACATACAATATAGTATCGCATGTTTTCTGTGTATATCTTTTGAGGAATACACACACAAACATAGTTATGGGGTGTATTGGTTTTCATACGTACATCTAAATAATATGAAACATACAAATAAATTTACTATCAATAAAGCCAACAACAATGGTTGAGATGATGAGGCGGATAATGGCGGGTGTTAGAGGAAACCATGACGACAACGATGATGTTGATAGTGATTTGGGTGTGAGGAAATTTTACAGTGGGTTGAAGAAATTCTTTAGATATTCTATATAAAGAATATCAATAGAAGGCACACAAGAGACAATTTTTGTATAGAAGTCCGGGTTTATATTGATATAGTCCACATGGAACGACACCCCCAATATTCGGTATTTTCGGTTTTGGGCACATTTTCAATCGAATTGACTGTTAGTTAGCATTTTTCGATGTCATTAGGTAGCTCTAATTCAATAGTTTATATTATCATTTGGCAGAAAATCTCTCTAACAAAAATGGTCGGTATTAATTTTCTTCTGTCAATAATTTACCTGGTCATTACCCCCTTGTCTACCTCATTATTCTTAAGTAGATATTTTATGTCCTTAAAAATATTTGTTTAAGGGACCACCCAAACCTCCCCCACACTATCTCGATTTCAAATTTTGATCGTTATCAACCACCTGCCAAATAAACAAGCATTACTCTACAAGAGTAAGAGACCACCAACACATTTCCCAACATGGGACCACCCACAACTCCCCCAACCCACTCTCTATTTCAAATATTGATGATTATGAAGTAAAAAAGTGTCAGTCGTTGTTGCCGACAGATATATACCCTCACCCTATGGTTTGCGGAGGAGGTATTCGGAAGTAGGTTTTATTATTCGTTTTACATAAGGTATATGTTTAATTAAAAAGTTTCGAATTTTATGTTGATTGACCCCTTTTTTATGACATACCAGAGGAGAGGGCAGACGGGCCCCACCTTCGGATTTGATCTAGGCTTGGTAAAGGTTTTGAAAATTGGGTTCAAATCGGGCATTGGATTCGCCTAATATTGGATTTATAAATATAGAAAATATTGACCATTTGTGTGGGAGGTAGCAGCAGGGTCCCATCTTCGGACTTGATCTAGACTTGGTTAAGATAACAGGTTGTGCAAAGCTTCGATCAAATCGGACATTCCATTCGCTTGATATTGGAATTAAAAATATTGAACATTTTGACCATTTGCGTGGGAGATACCAGAAGGAGTGGACCAATGAGTCCCATCTTCAAACTTGATCTATTCTCGGTTATGATAATAGGTTGTGCAAAGTTGGATTCATATAGGACATTCAATTTGCTGATATTGGATTCAAAAATGTATGAAAAATTTAAACTATCTGTGTGGGAGGTACGAGAAGGAGTGGATCAATGGATCCCACCTTCATACTTGATCTAGGCCTGGTAAAGATAATAGGTTGTGCAAAGTTTGGTTAAAATCGGACATTCCATTCGCCTGCTATTGGATTTAAATATTATTGAAAACTTTGACACTCGTTCGGAAGAAATATTAGGATGTGCAAAGTTTGGATGAAATCGAGTATTCCCTTCGAGAGTTATCGTGTGCACCAGCCAGTTCGTCAGACAGACAGACAACGGACGGACATGTGTAAATCGACTCCAAAATTTCTGAAACGGATTTGGACCAAAGAAACATTCGGTCTTAAACCAATATTTCAATGAGGCACATTTGCAAAGTATAAATGTGTATATACCCTCATTAGCCATAAGGTAATCCATAAACCACAGCTGTTGAAATCCTTACAAAAATATGTAAATAATTATTTAATTACTGTACTCCTTGTGAATTCAATATAATTTTAAGAATGCCGTGGGAGACCGATTGAAGCTCTTTTAGCAACAGAGATTCTATATATGGCTGGTCTTGTATCAATTTGGAACTTCTCCTCATCACTGTACCCTTTTTATTAATCGTATCTAGTTACTTGTAGCTCTACCGTAGTAAAGACTAAAAAGTGGTGGTGGTGCCAAGCAAATGTAACACAAAACTAAGAAAAATTAAACAGAAGAAAACGGAAGAAAATAAAAACACTAAAATCGTAACAAGCAACAGACAAACTAAACTGGCAACTTGTATGCGTGGCATGTTTTAATGTGCCAGTCAGTGAGACAGCCAACCAGCCAGCAGGCTGGCTGCACTCCTAAGGATTCGTGTTTAAGAAAACTTAAATAAAAATGGGAGCCATTGCCAAACAGCCAGGCTAGAATGCAACGAAGGAAAAAGCTGAAGATGAAAATATATATTCAACAACAAGCAACAAGGACAAATGCCTAGCTATACGTATGGCTGTGGACAGACAGACAGCCGACAAACCCAATGGCAGGCATAGCATCCAGGCACAGCACCCTCCCTCTTCTCTCTCTCTCCCCGCTACCAAAAAAACTTTGGTTGTTCAACAAATGTTTGTAAATGGCAAAAAGGCACCATGACATATTTATTACATTTTCTATTTCATGCTGTCGTCCCCCCACAGGACTTTAGACCAGTTCAAGTGTGGCAATGGATCTTGGTGTATTTGTGTTCCTTGAAGAACAACAACAACTAGTACACAAACAGGATATGGAAATGTTTATAAATGTATTGCTATGTTTACTTAAATAAACTCCAAGTTTCTTTCTATTCATTTTTGTTGGCATATTTGTTTGTTTGTATATCCTTTTTAGTGCTTAACTGGCCCAGGACATTGGCTTTAAATATTTACTATGGGGGAATTGGATTTTTTGTTATGAATTTTGAAGTTCATAACAGGATAAAATGTAAAGATATATAAGGAATCTGGAGAAAAAAGTATTTAGGGTAAAGATTTATAGGTCTTCTAAAGACAAATGGGTAGAAGAAGAAATTCTGAAATATATATTTTTAAAATAATCCGAATTTAATAATTCTTAAAAAATATTTTTTTTAATACTACATATTTTTTTTAAATAACCCTTGCCTTGAAATGAGATCAAAGGGCCTTGCCTTTACAGGTCCTTAATAAGTGTTTTAAATATTCAATCAATATATAGACTTAAGGAAGCTCAACGTTGAGTGTCAAAGAAGCAGCCCTCAAGTTGGGCATCGATAAAGAAGCTCGTGAACGTAGCTGGTATGGCTTCATCCGAAACAACAAGATTAATTTTTTACTCCTTGTTTAGGAACTACTTCCAGCTTATGATCTGAGACCAACGACTTGGACAAGCGTGGTTAATGATCTAAAGCCTTCAGTGTTCGCTAAACGAATTAGAGTCGGAGGGTCCAGACTCGGAGTGTGGCGATTTTATTGAAATTAGATTGAACTTAGGTACTACTGATGAGAAGCAAGATCCTGGTCTAGTATTGGTTGTGTAAAAATGTTGTAATATATGTGATGTACATTTTTGGTAATATTTACAAAATATTTATATAGTTAACCGTAAATTTCAAGTATTTAAATAACTGTTGCATTTTAGTATTCAAATGATCAATAAAACGTATGTGTCAATACTATAGTAATTAAAATTTGAATAAAAATAAAATTCATCCGCTTCAGATATAAAAAATATTTTAACAAATATTATTTTTAATAATCCCTGACTTGTGAAATAATTTTAAAATATATTTTTAATAATCTACAAAATTTGATCTATTATTTTAATAATCCACTCAATCTTATGAAAATATTATTTTATTAATCCACTCAATCTTATGAAAATATTATTTCAATAATTCACTGCATCCGTAGTCCTTATAAACAATTATTTATTATCCACGCCTTGTGAAGTCCTTATAAAAATATTATTTTAATAATCCACGCCTTGTGAAGTCCTTATAAAAATATTATTTTAATAATCCACGCCTTGTGAAGTCCATATAAAAATATTATTTTAACAATCCACGCCTTTGGAAGTCCTTACAAAAATATTTTAAATAATCAACGCATTGTGAAGTCCATATAAAAATATTATTTTAATAATCCACGCCTTGAGAAGTCCATATAAAAATATTATTTTAATAAAAAGATTATATATATAAAAATTATAATAATCCACGCCTTGAGAAGTCCATATAAATATATTATTTTAATGAAAAGATTATTTTAATAATCCACGCCTTGAAAAGTCCATATAAAAATATTATTTTAATAAAAAGATTATTTTAATAATCCACGCCTTGAGAAGTCCATATAAAAATATTATTTTAATAAAAAGATTATTTTAATAATCCACGCCTTGAGAAGTCCATATAAAAATATTATTTTAATAAAAAGATTATTTTAATAATCCACGCCTTGAGAAGTCCATATAAAAATATTATTTTAATAAAAAGATTATTTTAATAATCCACGCCTTGTGGTGTGCTTATAAAAATATTATTTTAATGATCCACGCCTTATGAAGTCCTTATAAAAAGATTATTTTAATAATACACGCCATGTGAAGTCCTTACAAAAATTTAATTTTAATAATCCACGCCTTGTTTAGTCCTTAAAAATATAATTTTAATAATCCACGCCTTGTTAAGTCCTTATAAAATATTATTTTAATAATCCACGCCTTGTGAAGTCCTTATAAAAATATTATTTTAATAATCCACGCCTTTGGAAGTCCTTACAAAAAATATTTTAAATAACCCACGCCTTGTGAAGTCCTTATAAAAATATTATTTTAATAATCCACGCCTTTAGAAGTCCTTATAAAAATATTATTTTAATAATACCCGCCTTGTGAAGTCCTTAAAGCAAATATTTTTTAAATCCAACCCATAATATTTTTTTAAATCCACGCCAGATGTAGATTTTAACAAAGTGCCTTAAACTAATTTTTCTAAGAAAATCCACGCCAGATGTAGATTTAAAAAAAAAATAAAAGCATTTCCCATATATGAAACTTCAAGTTAAACTCTCTCCTCAACTTAATGTTAGCTATCATACAAATGTGTATAAAATATTTATGAAGACCTACAAATAAAAGGATAATTTTTAGTACTAAATAGTATACATAAGTTTATCGTTATGAAGGCACACGTTCAAATAATTAAATATACACACATTTACATATATGTTAGTGTGTGTTCATCTCTCCAGCATGACCTTTAAAGTGTTGTAGTATTTTATAAACACACACACACAGGCACTAGCAAAAATAAAAAAGGACTTAAAAAATATTCATATGAGTTGTTGTTCGTTATGCATGTATGTATGTTAAGTGTACAAACGTGTTGCAAATGAAAGGGAGCGAAAGAATACATGTATCACTATTAGGTACATATGTATGTATGTGGGTGTTAGTGTGGTATGGGAAATTGTGTATATATATTTTAACTTTATTGTAATCGTAGTTTGAATACTTTGACATAACAAAAATACACTTACACACAAATCGAGACACATCTACACACCCTCATCTACAATGTGATTCTCCCTAAGGATATCGACTTTTGGCATTTCTTAGCATATCTATCCATCGTCGAGTGTTTATTTTGTTTCCTTTATGAACCTTATATTCCGTTTCATATTCATATTCTCAATGTTAGTGGTTCCATTTGACTTTAAAAATATGGCAAAGGAAAGCCTCCTATGAAAACGACTTTTTGCCACACACACCCATAACACTTAGAAGAGTCGTCATCAGTTTAATGGTAAGTGAGTGAATGTGTGAGGGTTTCCAGGAAAAGGAACAATTCCCCCTCTCCCAAATTTTGCAAATGAAACCCACTTATAGAGCTTCTCAAGTTCTTTGAGGCAAAGTTATTTGAAGTTGTTGCTTTTGTTATCTCTCCTTATACTCATATTTATATCATATATTCTCCATCATACCATACAAAATTACCCTTTTAAGGGTTTGAAAATATCGAAAATCACTACTATTATTGTTATTATAACTGCTGTTGTTGTTATTATTACACCACTACAAGTCATTGGCATTCATCGTAATGGCTTAGATGTTCTATATTTTTTTGGTTTTGAAAATATTTCGATTTGTGTAAATTTGTAACATTTGTGGTTGCTGTTGTTAGTAGTTATATACATAGTATACAATATTGCTATTGCCAATATTATTTATCTACCCTGTTGAACCTATTGTGGCTGTGGCAAAATATGTTAAAGATTTAGAAAAATATCAACAACTGGCAGAGCAGCAACAATAACATAATAATATTACGATTTTCTTAATAGTTATGTCATCGTTGTGACCCATAAGAGGAGAGGGAGATAAAAAGGATAGATTATTTACAAGCCATTACAAACTGTTGATAGACGGTATACAAGAAGCTTTCTCCGTAGTTGTATAAAAATTGAGATTAGATTTGTGCCCTAAAAATAATTTTCGCTATTTTAAATAGTAACAAAATCTACTACTTGGGTCTACTCAGATATATATGTATATATTAATCTGAAATAAATAAAAATCTACTCTCTGAGTTGTTAATGAAATATTTTATTTGTCCATAAATTTATAACCACACGAACCAAAAGTCGAATATTATACCAATATTAGCTCCCATTTTCTTATGACACATGTCTTTAATACACTCACAGGTTTTGCCAGCGATTTATTTACTCTTGTAAATCCCTAAAAATCCTATCATAAAATACATAATACAATGAAGAATTTTTTGTCGCACGAATCATCCGTGGAATCCGGTGGAGACAACGCCGTAATCAAATAAAACAAACGTATCAACCAAAACCAATCACAAAAACAATAATCCCATTACAATTCAATAATAAAATCTGCAGGTATCTTTGGCCGGTCGTAAAAAAGTATAGGAGATAGCTTATTGGTATAAAAATGAAAAATAAAAACAATACCATAAATCGAAGTAGAAGTCATTTTGTTATTTTATGTGTAAAATAGTCGGATCTTCTAAAAGGTCTTTAATTTGTAGATATTCTGTTCTTCTACAGAAGATTTTTGGGAATTCTTTAGGAAGACTTTATTTCGTAAGGAATACATTATGTTCGAAGGTCTTCAACTTAAAATCTTCTGGGTTTCCTCTTCTGCTCTTAATTTTTAAGGATGCCATTATACTGCTTTAGGAGGATATAGGAACACCTTCGCCATAGGAAAACATTATTATCTTCTATAAAAGGACTTTACAATCTTCTTTAAGAAAAACTTACCGGAAGACGTCCATTTCTTTTATAAGACAAACTACTGTTTCTTCCATATGGGAAGACCTATGAATATACTATAACAAGAAATTGAGCTCATCTATAAGATACAACCTCCAACTATTCAAAAGCAGACAACGAGCTTTTATATATGAAGACCTCCAGCTCACCTATAAGAAGATCTTCGGTTCTTCTATAAGAATACCTTCGGTTCTTCTATAAGAATACCTTCGGTTCTCCTATATGAATACCTTCTTCTCTTCCATAAGAAGACCTTCTCCTCGTTTATAAGAATACCTATTGCTCTTCTGACTCGTTTGAAATAATGCCTACAGGTATTCTATAAGAAGATATCCTGTACCCTGATATTTTATATAAGAAGACCTTCAGCACTTATGTATAATAAAGTTCTTCAAGTTCGTTCAACTCTTCAAGTAGCAGACATTGAACTCTTCTATATGAAGACCTCCACCTCTACTATAAGAATGTCTTCAGTTCTTCTATAAGAATGCCTTCTTCTCTTCCATATGAAAACCTTCTCCTCTTTTATAGAGATCTATTACTCTTCTGAAAGAAGAACTCCCACTCTTTGGAAATAATGCCTCCAGGTTTTTTAAAAAAGACATCCTGTGCCCTAATATTTTGTATAAGAAAACCTCCAGCTCCTCTCCATAAAACAGACATCGAACTGTTCTATAAGAAGACCTCCTTTTTACTAGATTAATAAGACCTTAGAATAAAAATTCCTTCTTCTCTTCTACCTTATGCTCTTTTAAAAGAATACATACAGTTCTATAAGAAGACCTCCTTAATAATATTAGAATACCACCAGCTCTTATAGAAGAAGACCTCCAGCTCTTCTATATAAGAAGATATTTTATATAAGAAGACCTCCATCTATTTTCTATGAGAAGACCATATACTGTTCTACATAAGAATTCTATATGAGATGACATCCAGCTCTATAGGATAATACCACCTGTTCTTTTATAAAATACCTACAGATCTTCTGTGTAAGAAGACCTCCAACTCTTCTATAAAGGAAGGCCTACAGGCTTCCTGTTCCCTGATCTTCTGAAAGACACCCTCTTGATCTATAAGGAAGACTTCTACTGGGCTTCTTAAGAAGGAATTGTGTATGAGGATATCCTGCTCTCCTGGTCTTTATTATAGAGAGTTTATTAAACATTTTTTTTTAAGGTTTTAGCCGGGTCCTTGGACAATGACATACATCTGCGTGGAAATGGTTCAATAAGACCCATGAATTGGCAAAATATCTTTTTCCACTTTCAGAATTTTGAGGGCATTTTGACACCGAAGTAGCTGTACAATGACATTCTGGGTTCTTGGAGGTTCTAAAGCATTTTTGCAAAAAAAAAAAAAAAAAAAAAAACGATATCGGAACATACTTTGTCATGTTTCCGCACCTTCTTCGAATGTAATTTGTCATTCTGGGTTCTTGGAGGGCGAAAACATTTTTGCAGAAAATTATATCGAAAATTAGCAGTCTAATTTTTCCAATCAAGTGTCTCTTATTAGGCTTTCCGGCTATCGAACTTACTTGCTACGAAGAGCTTCTGGTCTGCTTATGAATATGTGCTAGTCTTATCTAAGAATAAATTTTGGTATTCTATTATAAAACTTTTGGGTTCCTTAGAGAATACTTTCCGATATAAAAATGTATATTACATATTTTTTTATAAATAAAAATTAAATCCCCATTTATCTTTTTTTCGCGTTATATATATTTCCTTCCAATCGACTTCCTAGAAAATGTCAAAGCAAATTAATAGTAGACTCGTTTAAAAAAAAAATATAAGAATAAACGCCCAGTATAGCCTACAGTTTTTCACTTTATGAACACAAAAAAATATCAGCCAAGAACAGAATGAGCCTGCCTTTGCCCCCGCCCCACAGTGCAAATCGATTTACAAATAGTATTTGCACGTGTTTCACACAATGGATTTTCGTTGTTTTCATGCTGCTTTTTATTTTATGGCCGTTGATGTTGTTGTTATTGTTTTTCCTCGTTTCATTCTTTTTTTTTCTGTCACAAACATTTTCATCTGAAACTCATAAAGTCAATCGAACACTGCCACTACGTCGACGACAAACAGACAAAACAATGAAATCGAATGGCATGAAAAGGAAACTCGATACAAAATATCACATCATCAGCTGTGGGTCTTCCCAAAAACACACAAATACACACACACACACTATAAACGATTGTCCATATAGTCCGGCGGAGAGACTGACAGACCAAACGACAGACAAATGATTGGATATGGCAAAAAATCGCAACGAAACAAGTAAAACGGATAGACGGAAAGAGGAACTGACGGACACATGCCATGAATCGCATCCGTTGGCCAATATCATCGCAACGACGACATCGACATTCAAATATGGCAAATGGACAAACATAACTGGTCTATTAGTTGGTTGGTTCGCTGTTTGGACAGTCCGACGCGAACACGTTTCGTTCGTGCGATTGTGTGTTCGTTGCCTGGTCGGTCGGTTGCTGGGTTAGTCAATGACGATGAGATATACACAAAGGAATTCACTCGGATTCGATTATGACAGCGACACATCATCCGATATCCTCGTCATCTGTGTGGTAATGTCTCACCGCATGTGCCGGACCATTGTTAATGTTTTTGCAATGTTTATGGGTATGTGGCAATGTGAGTATGTGTTTCTGTGTATGTGTGTTGTAAATAATACAACAACAAAGAATATTTCAATTAAATTTCTTTTTTTTTTCTTCTGGAAAAAATGCAATAATTTTTTTGTTGAGTGAGAAATATTCTGATAAAGAATATAAGGATGTAATGATGATATATATTTATTGATTTAGTACAAAGGCTATACTAAGGTAAGCGCTAATGGGGACTGAACCTATATTACGGAGACATAATTGTGATATAAAAATTGTATATTCTTAATAAGTAAAAACATCGTACAGATCAGCAGCGCTAAACTTTTTCTGTTCTCCACTACTTAACTTCAGCTTCTTCGGATAGAAATGCGTCTAAGCAATGTCAAAGCATGGTCCTATGTCGAACATTTTTTGCATAAAAATATTGTTCACCCTCTGACAAAAAAAAAAAAATCAACAATAACCTTCAAGACCGACACTTGGATTAGGGCCTTTATTTGAGGGCTACACTGGTGGCCAAAACGTACTTACATAGCTGGCTTTTGACAGAACTTTCGTTAAATAAGCCGAGCTTAAAAAAAAGATTTCCATGCGCGTCGGTCTTTCGCGCAGTTTTTCCTATTTGAAAGAACATGTTCGGCAATAATATTTTCCACTTGATCTTTCCATCTTATTCGAGGCCTTCCCCTTCTTCGTGAACAATCAGCCGGTTCTTATATGCCTTTTGAGCTGGGGCATCTCCATACGTCGATACCTTTGACAATGCCGATGAGCGAGAATAGATAGCACAACTCAAAGTTCATTCGTCGGCGATATTCACAATTAACGCAGATCGGCCCATTGATCTTTTTGAGAATTTTTCTCTCAAACACTCCAAGAGCGGCCTCATTTGCTGTTATCTTGTCTGAATCCTCGGGCTGTCGAATGCGGCTTTATAGTTGACGAATAGGTGGAATGTATCGATGTGTTTTTCGTGGGTCGTTTCCAGGATTTGGCGCAGAGTGAAAATCTGGTCAATGGTTGATTTGCCAGGTCTGAAGCCGCACTGTGTCCAATAATGTCTTTGACCATTGGATTCTGACATTCACACACACACAGCACGCTGGATAGCACATTATTGCGGTGGGAAGGAGACTTATTCCTCTATAGTTGGTACATATCGTCTAGTGTGCGTTTTTGTGCACAGGACACAGAATGTTGAGATTCCAATCATTGGACATGCTGTACATGTAAAACTGTACTAATCAACTGGGACATGCTCCTGACCAGCATCTGACCACCAGTCTTGAATAGTTTGGCTGGTAAGCCATCGGCACCAGCCGCTTTATTATTCTTCATCCGATTGATTTCTATCGCACCTTTGCTGCTACATTAAGACGGGTACGTACCTTGGCTGCCCTAAGGTAATGGTCGAATCGATATTCGCTCCCGGATCGATCGGATGAATGCCTTCCGTCTACCACAAGATGATCGATTTGTATTCTCGTTGTTCGGCCGGGAGAAATCAAAGTGGACTTGTGTGTATCGAGATGCTTGAATCTAGTGATGCTAACTAACATGTTTTTTGCTGCCGCGAATCAATCAACCTCATGCCGTTGTCGGATGTTTCTTCATGGAGGCTGAATTTTCCGACGGTGGGGCCAAATATATTTTCCCTTCCGATTTTTGCATTAAAATCTCCTAGCAGAATTTTAATGTCATGGCCAGGGCAACGGTCATATGCAGTTTCTATGCGCTCGTAAAATATGTCATTGGTCTGTTCATCTTTATCTTCGGTCGGAGCATGGGCGTAAATGAGACTGATGTACATGAACTTCGCTTTTATACGGATTATAGCAATTCGCTCATCTACTGGAGTGAATCTGGAGACGAGGTCTTTTATTCTCCTGTTAACCATAAATCTGCATTCACGTTTCATGGCAGCTGTAATACAGGCGTAATCATCTGATTTACTTATTATACGTTTGCCGAGGTCGTCAACATTAGGGGGGTTAGGTTTTCTTTTTCTTTGCTTTTTCATAGTAGGTTGGATTATCCGAGAGTGGGCAACTAACCCGACGCATCAACCCATTTTTCTATAGTTCTTATGGGTGGACTAGCGGCACATATAAGCTCATTATTTCATCGGGTGATGATAATAGCTCCCCAGGTGGAACCGCGCGAAGGTCAGTGTCCACAATTGAGATGAAATAGGGACCAAGATAAGCCTGGACTTCGCCATATTAAAGTCAATCAGAGCCGTTGCTTGGTATCTATCATCCCCTACACCACCCAAATTCAGCCTAGAATGAGGCCTATTAAGTTTGGTACAAATAGGTTTGAATTTATATATATACTATATATATAAACAGAAATTTACTGTGAAAATATAATTTTGGGGTGGGGAAGTGTTAGGCGAGCCCCCCGGGCCCCGCCCTCTGACTACGTCACTAGCTCCCATATGTATTTTCAATCGATTTCAAATTATGTACGAACATACCCAACTTTTGTTCGATTGAAACTCCATTCCAAATTAAGGCCATAATGTTTTTTGAAATCCGTTCAAAATTTAGATAGATATTTTTCAAATTATGCACCAAATAGCCAATATGCATTGTACCGTAAAATAGCGTACCGGACGACGTATGTCTGGTATGTTTTAAATCCGTCCAGATTTACATGTAGCTCTAATATATAATAAAGTCCGATTTTATATATATGGGGCTCCAACGTATCTAAGTGTACACGACTTTGGAATATTGCATAGATTGCTAAATGACATGTGTACGGATTGATTGAAGACAGTTCATATACAGAAGGGTGTACACTTCGTCTGTCCGACCGACATGATATATTGTATACATACAATCATAACCATTAGAGAGGAACATGTTTAAAGTTTTGTTTATAATTAGAATCTTTCAAATACTTCTTGCGTATACCCAAAGTGGTGTAGTGTATCACAAAGTCGGCCTCGTCCGTCTTTCTTACTAATTTTGTACTTGACAGACTAAAACTTTTCCCGCGGAAGCTTAAAATGTTAAATCTCAAATGAATATTGTAAATTCCCTCTAATTTAAGTCTTAGCTCGTATTTTAGGCGGAAATCCCAAAGATCATTGCTATACGTCGTATTTTTTTTTAATATTTTCGTTACACACCATTACACAAAAATTTAATAAATATAACAATAACAATAGCAACACCAACAATGACAATAAAATAAGAACAATATCAACAGTCAGTCAGTTGGTGAGTGAATGGTGGGCGAATGAGTGTATGAATTGAAAGTGAACTCATCATTTATAATGATTTCATTTAATCTTTTAGCGACGTGATATTGTTGTTGTTGTTGTTTGTGCTGTTATCGTATCACGAATACTTCCTGATAAATCGTGGACATTTAACATATGTATATTTATATATATTTACATACAGAAACGTATTTACATATAATATATATACATATTTATATATACCTATTTATATATACACTGGCTTTGTAAATATGTATGTATATGTTGAACATGAGGTCATTTAAGAATTCATTAATAAATGTTTTCCATGACGGAGAGAAAAAACAAACACTGGGAGTGAACTTACCTTGATTCAATGTTTTTTACTGTGTCAATCCTCCGCGGGACTTTTAAATTGATAAATGTTGATAGTATTGGATTGGAGCGAGCGATGTGCTTTGTTTTAAATGAGTTAATGTCATGTTTGTTTTTTATGTCGGTGGTATGTTGATGTTCATTGAAAGAATGAATGGACATTTGTCCTGCGATTGGTAGCAGCTATTGATTACCCTAATTTGTTATATGATCAAGCAATCTAGGACAAGGGAAAGGAAAAGAATCTGCAAAAAATAAAATAAATAAATATATAAACACATATTGTTAAAACGTAATTTATAATGAACATACAAAGTAAATAGCAATCATTAAAAATCGACGAGATAAGTTTTGAGGGTTTAAATGAGCAATTATTAATTCATCGAAGCCAAAAAATTGTTTCGGTTGGGACATTTATACTACCAAGTTAAATTGAAAATAAAGCCCACATTTAGCTGGAAATTGAACTTAAAAGGTCACTTGAAACTCTAAAATGCGAGCGACAAAAAATTAGATAGATCGAAATTTGAAAGAAATCTGGATAGATCGGACCAAGATTTGGCATATCTACAAATGGTCTAGCAAAAATTCACTTTTTCGGCCTGCTAAAATATTTAGCCAAATTGGGCAAACTTCTAAAGTAAACTTCTAATTTGGAAGAAGACATTAACAAGTGTTCCAATTTTGCTGTTTGTCCACGTTTCAGAATACCTCCAATTCGAAGGACCCTGAAAATAATAATTGTAAATCTTATGACTCGAATGCATACGTTAGAAAGAGACAAGAAATCACTACAATTTGCAAAATGTTGCGCCAATCGGCCTAACATTGGGTTATTAGTGGACCATTTTCTTAAAATCGGACTAATATATATGAAAGCTATATTTGAATTTAAACCGATTTTCACTAATAGGGTAAAAGTCGATCATAAAACTGTTTTAAACCATTTACACAAAGCTGGATTCAAAATGAAGCTCGATGTTTGGGTGCCACAACAATTAACAGAAAAAAATTGGGTGGATCGAATTTCCATCTGCGAAGCCTTGGTCAAGTGGAATGAGATACGATACCCTGTCCGAAAACGATCATGGTCAAAGAGCGGTGAAGCACCCCAAACGATGGACAACCCAGGACTAACGGTAAGGAAGGCTCTGCAATTGACCAGAAACGGCCAGAATTGGCCAACAGGAGAGATGTCGTTTTCCACCAGGACACCGCTAGGCCACACACATCTACAGGGACTCGCCAGAAACTTCGGGAGCTTGGTTGGTAAGTTTTGAGGCATCCGCCATACAGTCCGGACTTGGCACCAAACGATTATCATATTTCTCTTGCATTGCAAAATTTCGTTAATGATAAAAAATTGGTATCTAGGTAGGATTGTGGAAATTAACTACTAGATTTTTTTTTGCAAATAGAGAGCTTCTATGAGAGAGGCATTATGAAGGTACCTTTAAAATGACATCAAATCGTACAACAAAACGGTGCATATTTGGCCCAAATCGGACATTCCGAAGCATGTTAAATAAAGTCCTCTAGTTCATATAAAAATAGTGGATTTCATTTTCCCCAACCTAATATACGGGAGAGCAATATCGAAATATGATCCAGTTCAAATAAAACATGACACCAGTCAGTCATATGGAGGACCATATTGAAAAAAAAAAAAATAATACGATTCCCTGATGTAAATGTTTACGTTAAAGTCCCGTACCTTTTTGGTATTTGGAATTTCCAACCCCATCGAATGAGAAACTTCTTCGCTGATGTTAGGTCTATGTTTTGACATAGCCCTCAAATTTTTTATATTTTTGAAGGTGTTTGTCGATTTTTCAACCGAAGTGGCTGTAATTTCGAATCCAGGCTCTTAAACTGTGAAAAATTTCTCCTAAAAAAAATCTTCGAATATGGGTTTTTCGGAAAATGACAAACATTTCTGCAAAAATTTTGGTATATAGGTCCATGATTTGACATAACCCATCCAATATAGCCCCTATATAAATCCCGTAATTTTTAAGGTTTTAGCCGAATTTTCTCATCGAAGTGTTTGTAATTTATATTTCAGGTTGTTGTAGGCTGAGTTACTATTTCTACATAACCCCCATATTTAGGTTCGCCCCATATTCAAGCACCAGATTAACCCACCGATGCGGCTGTAATTTGATATTCTGACTTCACAGAAAATGTTCAAAACAGATTCATGTTTGGTTCACGACCCATTTTTGGTACTTTTTAAGGCTTTGTATGCATTTCCAACCGAAGGCGCTATAATTTGGAATTCCGTGTTCAGGAAAATATTTTCGACATATTTATTTTGTTGGTTATGCTCTACTACAATATTCCGTATTCCTGGTGAATAATATATTTAATACTGGCAAATGTACTATGTAGTCAAAAGCTCATTATTGGTATATTGAAGGTTCCTAACTCCGTTTTCCATTCTGAGTGTCCATAGTTTGATATTTAATCTTCTCACGGAATATACCGAAAAAATTTACAATGACATGGGGCTCATACAAAAATCCAGACTACTTTAAAGAAATCTGACTGCTCGCCATATGGTGGAGTGTATAGTAATATAATCTATCGGGTTTCAGGGTTTAATTACAGCTGGTATTGTAAATATAATCAAAGCAAATCGGCCAATATCGACAGTCCAACCATAATAATATTATTCAACTCAAACTCCTATGATGTAATTTTAGTCTTACAAAATATAAAAATTATTACCTTGAATCTAAAAATAAAACACACAAACGTACATAAATAAATGTGCGCATACAAGTAAATGACATTTTTCTGACACATCAAAGACCACCGATAAAGGTACCGCAAAAACCTATTGTTTAATATTTCAAGGTGTTAAGTACTGAAGCATAGCAACTATTTGACATACAACATTAATGGCCAATACATGCATAAACAAAAACTTTGAACACACACACATACACGCAATCTTAATGAATGCACTTAACTTGAAAATGTAAGAATTTGAAAATGGTTATGACAAACGTTGACAAAGTCATCCAATCAAATTAACAAAACAACAACAAAAAGAACATACTGTTGTCTGGTCTCTTCAATAACAGCAACAACGACGACAGATGATATAGCCGGTTGGTCGGTCGTTCATTTGGTTGCCATTGACTGACTGTCCAACCATACACTCACATATTTCGATCAATGACACAATGCGGAGCATATCAACCCAGCAAAATGTAACACATTTACATATTCGAATATCTGTTGTCATTTCAATACAAACTCACTGACACACACACACACATTTGTTACTACAGACGAAACGCAATAAATGTTGAATTAAAATGTCACTCAGCTAGACGTTTTGTCAACTTGTGCGGAATGTAGACATGCATAAGTATGTACGTACTCCGGCAAGTCTACTAGTCTAAATTACTATGATTTTTCGGATTAATTTTTCGATTATGCATTCCATTCATGTAGTGGGTGGTGGTCGTATAACTGCTGCGGATAAACTAGCATATTTCCGTTTTAACCTTTAGAATATAATTAGGGTTTTTGATATACTTTCAGTAAAATCGTGTCTCAATAAGTGGAGTAACGGATATGCCCTACCGTGTTAATGGATTCATAACGGTACTCTGTTTTATTTCAGACAAATTGGGTTTAATACACCCGGATCTGTTTGGACTATTAAAGAATGTTAATTTAAAGAAACTAAACAAAATTTCATATCAAGCATGGTCTTTGAAAAACTATTGTTTAAAAAATCCACGCCTCGAATGGTCTTTGAAAAACTATTGTTTAAAAAATCCACGCCTCGAATGGTCTTTGAAAAACTATTGTTTAAAAAATCCACGCCTCGAATGGTCTTTGAAAAACTATTGTTTAAAAAATCCACGCCTCGAATGGTCTTTGAAAAACTATTGTTTAAAAAATCCACGCCTCGAATGGTCTTTGAAAAACTATTGTTTAAAAAATCCACGCCTCGAATGGTCTTTGAAAAACTATTGTTTAAAAAATCCACGCCTCGAATGGTCTTTGAAAAACTATTGTTTAAAAAATCCACGCCTTGAATGGTATTTGAAAAACTATTTTTTAAAAAATCCACGCCTTGAATGGTCTTTGAAAAACTATTTTTTAAAAAATCCACGCCTTGAATGGTCTTTGAAAAACTATTTTTTAAAAAATCCACGCCTTGAATGGTCTTTGAAAAACTATTCTTTAAAAAATCTTTAAAAATCCATCTAAAAATCTATTGTTTAAAAAATCCAAGCCTTGAATGGTCTTTGAAAAACTATTGTTTAAGAAATCCACGCCTTGAATGGTTCTTGAAAAAATATTATTTAAAAAATCTACGCCTTGAATGGTCTTTGGTAAAAGATATTCTTTAAAAAATCTACGCCTTGAATGGTCTTTGAAAAAATATTATTTAAAAAATATACGCCTTGAATGGTCTTTGAAAAAATATTCTTTAAAAAATATACGCCTTGAATGGTCTTTGAAAAAATATTCTTTAAAAAATCTACGCCTTGGATGGTTTTTGAAAAAATATTCTTTAAAAAATTTACGCCTTGAATGATCTTTGAAAAACTATTCTTTAAAAGATCCACAGTCTAGAACAATTTAAATAGTCCACTATTATATTGGTTTTGAAAAAATATATTTAAAAATTCAAGCCAATATTGGGCCTTCAAAATCACACCTACGTTGGTCCTTGAAAAAAAATTCTTTAAAATATTCAAGCCTGTAATGGCCTTTAAAAATCCATTCTAATGATTGTCCTTGAAAAAACATATATTTTCAAAAAATCTAAGAAATTATGGCCCGCGAAAAAATTTCTGAAAATCCAATCCTATAATAAACCTTAAAACCCGTTTAAAAAATTCTTGAAAGAATATTCCTTAAAAACCCACTGAAACAATAAATTAAAAAAATCCACTGTCAAACTCTTTAACTGCACATCACTGTAATTATGATTGGAAGATAGAATTTTTCTGGATTGTTATCATAAATTAGAATTCCAAATTATCTTATAATCCTCTCTTTCTCCATCCATTTCTCTTCATCATGCAACCACAACAAGCAATCACAAGTCAATGAAATCCTATTCTATCATAAGTAGTAGTGTCATGATGTCCGCATGTAATGTCACAATAATTACACCTACCAGACTGCCGAACTATGTCACACTAGAGATGTGGTGACCCGTAAGGATAATTTCAGATCAGCTTAATGTTGTTGTCATTGTCATTATTTCTCTCGACATCTCTCTGTTAATTGCATTTATACATTTCGGTTAGCAGAAGTCAGCAGCAATTACTGGTCAAAATGTCAGAAAGTATGATTTTTAAAAATGGCCTTACACCTCTGGGTGTCTACGAAGTTGTGTTCGGTGGCAACTATAGATTTGCATTTTTAATTAAACTAAAACATCAACACATTGGTTGGCTGCAGATGCAACAGCAGGTTATTGCAGCAAAAATTAAACGAGAGAACAAAAAACTAACACGTTGTAGGGAATACACACCAACACCCAACCAACCAACCGGCCAGCCAGTCAACCTTGCTCTTTAGTTGTTGGTCAGTGCAGTTGCAACGACAACTACTACTTCTACCACTAGAGTGTATAGAGTGATGCTGACCGTGTTGCATGCAACATAATTTGTTTTTATTGCACAGTCATAAAAATGCGAAAAACAGAAACTTTTTTGCAATAAAAGTCAATTACAATTTAATGACTTCGTTTTGTATTGTATTCGCTTGCTGTCGCTGCCACTGCTGCTTCCGATGTATTCTGAATGAGATGATGCTGTTGCAGCAACTGCTGCCATTACAACTGACTGGTTAGTTGGCTGGATGACTGACTGGCTGTTTGTCCATCTCTCTCGGTATATTTTCGATACGTTTTATTTGATGGTATTCTTGTCATATGAACACAACGGTGGCACATACACACACACGCCCCTATAGAGGTGGAACCTGATGGCATGTAGCAACTTTAATGTGCCCAAGCACCAACAAAAACAACAATGAATGCACTTTAAAGCAGGAGTAAATGGCAACAACATGAACTTTATTAATGCATTCATCCATTGGCTATTCCATTTCAAGCCGATGTTTGCAAACGGACAGATCGAGATGTTGGTGAGGTGGTGGCGGTGTTCAATGCCATGGCAATTTGGAGTAAAAATATTTGTACATTTGTAATCCCTCATTAGTCAGTAAGTTTAACATTCAATTCACTGCAGTATGGCCAGCAGAATATTTTGTGGGCAGGCGTACCCACTTTGAATATCTGAGATGGGAGATTCAGGCAGACAGCTTCACTAAAAAAATACATAAAGCTCCGTATTTTGTATAAAAAAATGTCTTTATGCATTTTAAAATAAAGTTTATTTTTTCAAAGACCTTTCAAGGCGTGGATTTTTTAAAGAATATTTTTTCAAGGCCCATTTAAGGCGTAGATTTTTTAAAGAATATTTTTTCAAAGACCATTCAAGGCGTGGATTTTTTAAAAATTATTTTTTCAAAGACCATTCAAGGCGTGGATTTTTTAAAAATTATTTTTTTCAAAGATCATTCAAGGCGTGGATTTTTTAAAAATTATTTTTTCAAAGACCATTCAAGGCGTGGAGTTTTTAAAAATAATTTTTTCAAAGACCATTCAAGGCGTGGAGTTTTTAAAAATTATTTTTTCAAAGACCATTCAGGGCGTGGATTTTTAAAGAATACTATTTTCAAAGACCGGGCGTGGATTTTTTAAAGAATACTTTTTTCAAAGACCGGGCGTGGATTTTTTTAAAAATTATTTTTTCAAAGACCATTCAAGGCGTGGATTTTTTAAAAATTATTTTTTCAAAGACCATTCAAGGCGTGGATTTTTTAAAGAATATTTTTTCAAAGACCATTCAAGGCGTGGATTTTTTAAAGAATATTTTTTCAAATACCATTCAAGGCGTGGATTTTTTAAAGAATATTTTTTCAAAGACCATTCAAGGCGTG
>NW_026888108.1:0-9226 GCF_032173495.1 Musca vetustissima | reverse complement strand
TTCATTGGCCAGACAACCCATCCTATATGCAAAAGTTCGTGAAGATTGGTCCATAACTGTGGCCTGTATCGTGTTTACAAATTATAATGGACAGACGGACGGACGGACACACATGTCTAGATCGACTCAGCTAGTCGAGATATGACGATTGGTATACTTAAAGGTAGGTCTAGGACCAATATTTCGCGGCGTTACAAACTCTTGGGGCTGCACAAAGCTATAATACCCTGACAACATAGTTGTGTAGGGTATAATAACAAATCCTTTTATAACCCTTCCTTTGCCTTTATTCTCGAGTGTATAATGCGATTTGTTTTGTCAATTATATTGTTAGCCAAACAGGCAACCCGATAGACACACATTCACATATACAGAGAAGTCAAAGGCAAATGAAATCAAATGTTAAACATGCATAAAATCCCATAGATTTTTGTTGTTTGCTTGCCTATCGCTCTTTCTCTCTCTCTCGTTTCTGACGTGACACGATAACATCAAAACAACTGTTACAAAGGCAATAAACGGTATATTAGCAAATATGGGGTTAACAGAAGGGGAAGAGAGAAAGGCTGATGTATAGACGGATATGTCACAAAAGGGTTTAGCTACGATTCGGAAAACTACTGTTTCCCTAGGATTTCCGTTTGTATTTGCTGTTTATTATTGTTGCTGTTATCGCTGTAGTTGTTGTTGTGCTATAGTTATTGCCATGGTTGTTGTCATTCATTACGACGGGGCGTAATATGGTAATTTAATGATAAATGAACTTATAATTTGTTTAGTTTTTATGCTGACTGGCTGACTGATAATAATAATCATCATCGTCATAATACGAATAATAATATTTGTATATGTTATCTTGGTGTTTTCTTTTCTGTTCGTTTTACATTTAAATCACATTATCCTTAATTACCATAAAGAAGAATGTATATGACAGTTGATCAATTAAACTGCTCGTAAGTAGTTTTTGAGTTGATATACAATTCACTAATACAACAACAATTGTGAGATGAAAAAAGTGTATTTAAAGAATGAACATATTTTTAGTTTTCCCAGAAATGGAATAGGAAAATGTATATTTAAGGGATTTACACAAAAATTAGTTATAATTAAATATTCCAAGAAAAACATTTTTTTTTATTCATATTTAGTACGCACATTTTCATGTAAAGAAATGTAGATTATGATTAAAGTTATATTTTATTTTTTTTAATTAAATTTATATTTCCTTTATTTGGTTCTTTAATAAAATCAATTCATACATATACAATTGTTCTGTTCACTTGAAAATGTTCCAACTAAATATGAGTAAAAAATTATGTAAAATTTTAATTTTCTAAGAAAATTAAATTTCAATTCAATTTCAATTATTTTGCTTTTTAGGGATATTTTTCAAGGTGTGTCTATATGATTGGATTTTTAATTTTTTTTCCAGGACTATCTACAGCAGTGGGATTTCAAACAATTTTTGCAAATATTATCTTAAATATTGGATTGTTTTTGTTATGTATTTTTAAAAATATTTTTTAAATTATTATCTATGGACATTTAACAAAATATTTTGAATGTAAATAGCCATGCATGGTTTTTATAAAACATTTTATTATGAACTATCTACCATAATGGAATTCTAAAAACCATACATTCAAGGACATTCTATAGTTTTGAACTTTTAAATCTATGTTTTAAAAACTATCAGAAGGCCAGGATTAAAAGAAGAACCGAAGAAGTCTTTCAAAATGAATAATTGTCCAATTAATTATACCCTACACGACTATGTTGTCAGGGTATTATAGCTTTGTGCAGCCCCAAATGTTTGTTTTAAGTATACCGATCGTCTTATCTCGACTAGCTGAGTCGATCTAGACATGTGTGTCCGTCCGTCCGTCCGTCTGTACATTATAATTTGTAAACAAGATACAAGCCACAGTTATGGACCAATCTTCACGAAATTTTGCATGTAGGATGGGTTCTTGTCAATGAAGACCCCTATTGTTTTTGGTAAAGATCGGTTAATATTTAGGGGATGAAATGGACCAAATACTAAATTTTTGTCCGTTTTTCTGGTCGCTCCAAAGGCAGCAATTACGGAGCGAACATCGGGAAATTTAACATGGAGAAGGGGATTGGGCCAAAGAATAAGCATGCCTGTTTTGATAAGGATTGGGTCAATATTTAGCGGGTCAAATGAACCCTGACTTTTGTGTGAAAATTACAAAATGTGTATTCTATTGCCTATATATTTGCCCCTGAAGGACATAGACTCGAGAAGTTGATTGAATATCCAAGAGAAGCTGTTGACCTTTAAATTGATACCAATTATATGTCGTACGTACTCAGATGTGGAAGTTACACTTAAATATTTACAGGTGCTTACGTATTCATATATTATTTAGTAACCTGTTACCACACTAGAAGACGGAAATATAGCGCTGATCGCTTTGAAATTTTCCTTGAGGATCCAAGTATGGTCAAGGACAATGCCTATAATTTTCGGTGATGATCAGAAAATAATATTGGGATGAAGTGGAACAAAAACTTAATTTTTGTGTCTTTTTTTTGAGTCGACCTTTGTGCCACAATTCACAACACAACCCACGGTGAAGGAAATCTGAACAAGTAATTAGAAGGGCTGTACTGAATATTAGTAATAACAATATTTTTTGACTTCGAGTCGTCAAGAGGGTGCAAATATCGCGAAGTATTGCCCAAACTCAGAATGTAGTACCACAGAAAGTTAGATTTTCGTGGAAGTTGTGTAGGGTATCATATGGTCGGCCCCGTCCGAGTATACTGCTCCGCTCACTGGTTTTTAATTTGTCGTTTTTTATCCAAAATTATCTTTAGGCGTGTAATTTAAAATATATATTTTTCAATGACTATTTGTAAGAGGGATTTTTTATACCCTTCAGCACACTGTGGTACAGGGTATTATGTCTTTGTGCATATGTTTGTAACAGTAAAAATAATCGAGATAGACCCATGGTTCCTTTTGAGATGTTAAATTGTAAACAAAGTACAGGTCGCATTTTTGATCCGAATGTGTGTAAAATTTCATAAAAATCGGTTCAGATTTAGATATAGCTCCCATATATATCTTCGTCCGATTTAAGGTAAATTGTGCAATAAAATCCCTATATATTTTTCGATTTGCACGAAACTTGGCACAGCGTAATGAATACGGTCTAGAATGATGTATGCCAAGTTTTGTGAAAATCGGTTCAGATTTAGATATAGCTCCAATATATATCTTCGTCCGATTTAAGGTAAATTGTGTACCAAAGCCCCTATATATCTTTCGATTTGCACGAAATTTGACACAGCGTAATGAATTAGGTCTAGAATGATGTATGCCAAGTTTCGTGAAAATCGTTTCAGATTTAGATATAGCTCCCATATATATCTTCGTCCGATTTAAGGTAAATTGTGAACCAAAGTCCCTATATAGCTTTCGATTTGCACGAAATTTGGCATAACGTACTGATATGAGCCTAGGGTGATGTATGCCAAGTTTCGTGAAAATCGGTTAAGATTTTGACATAGCTCCCATATATATCTTCGTCTGATTTAAAGTAAATTGTGTACAAAAGTCCTATATATCTTTCGATTTGCACGAAATTTGGCATAGCGTACGAAATTAAGTTTAGAATGATGTGTGCAAAGTTTCGTGGCAATCGGTACAAATTTATATTTAGCTCCCATATATAGCTTCGCCCGATTTTAGGTAAATAGTCCACTAAAATCCCTAGAAATCTTTTGGTATAGCGTACTGAATTAAGTCTAGAATAATGTGTGCAAAGTTTCGTGACAATCGGTTCAGATTTAGATATAGCTCCCATATATATTTTCATCCGATTTAAGGTAATTGGTGTACTAAAGACCCTATATATCTTTCGATTTGCACGAATTTTGGTATAGGGTACGTTGGTCAGCTAAGTACTTCGCTTTGTTACAAGAGATATTTGGGTTTGAAAGGTTTTTTGTATAGAAGCAATAGCTTCTGGGGAGAATTTCCCAACAAAAAACTAAGGGAACTGATGACGATCAGTGGCGTGATCCGAAACTATAGTCTTCCCTGCCTTTCCCCTCGGCAATCAATGCCATACATTCCCCACTAATAAATAGTTGTTTTTTATAAAAACAAAATACAAATGGTATCCCAAATAAACCGCCAACACTACTGAAGTACTGAATTAAGTCTAAAATGATGTTGCTAAGCTGCGTGAAAAGATCCATAGCAAGGCCGAATGAAACAACGTACTGAAGTAATATAAATTAGTCTCTGGCAATTTTCCCTGAAATCGGTTCAGATATAGATATATAACAAAAACGCGTCGTCTGTTGAGATACATATGTACAATATACCAGAATATACCGGCCCAGCCCGACTTTACTACTTTCCTTACTGGTTTTTTAAATATTTTCTTTAAGGACTATGTGTAGGCGTGGATTTTTAAAATATTTTTCAAGGTCTATGTTGTGGATTTTTATAACCTTCACCACACTGTGGTACAGTGTATTATGTCTTTGTGCACACGTTTGTAACAGTCAAATGGAATCGAGACAGACACACGGTTCCTTTTGAGAACATGCATAGAATCACTTTCAGAGTCGGTTTATGCTTGTCCTTCCGTTAGTCTGTAGATGTTAAATTGTAAACAAAGTACAGGTCGCATTTTTGATTTGATTTGGGTGAAATTTGGCACAGTTCACATATTTGGCCCAATGACGAACCCTATTGAGATTGGAGAAAATCGGTTGAGATTTAGATTTAGCTCCCATATGTAGTTTCGTCAGATTTTATGTAAATGATGCACAAAACTCCCAATATTTGTTCGATTGGAACAAAATTTTGCACAGAGTTCTGGTTTAACTCCAGACTGATGTCTGCGAAGTTTTGTTAAAATCGGTTCAGATTTGAATATAACTCCCATATATAGTTTCATCCGATTTTTTGTGAATGATTCACCAAACTCCCAATGTTTGTCCGATTGCGCAAAATTTTACATAGCGAATGCAATTGAGTGATAACAAAATACAAGTGGTGTATGCAACGGTTGCTCAATTAGGTCCATGTGTTTATATATAGCTCCTATACATAATTTTACTCGATTTCATACAAATGGTACACCAAAGAATCGAAGTATACCCGTTTGACATGCCATTTTTCATTGATTTCAGAATGGGATTTTTTTCAATTGGATCAAATATCTATCTAGATAGCACATTTAATTTCGCCCGATTCCATCTCAATGGTCCTCCAAAGATTCTATGGATTTGGTAGATATTAATAATTTCTTGTATGTACCCAAAGTGGTGAAGTTGTGAATGTGGATTTTTTTAAAATATTCTTTCAAATGCTATTTAAAGGTGTGAATTTTTTAAAAATATATATTTCCAGTGCTACCTAATATATTAGAATTTTAAAAGCATTTCTAAAAATGTTTTTCGATGGCCATCTATAGGTTGCATTTTTATAAATATACTATTTTCAGTAGTCGTGGATTTTTAAAATAATTTTTAATAATTATTTTTTTAAAGGCGAGTTTTTTTATAAATATATTTTTTCAAAGACTATCTGTCGGCGTGGGGTTTTTTAAATATATTTTTTCAAGCACTATTATAAGCGTGGATTTTCAGAAATATTTTTTCAAAGCCTATTGAATTTTTATAAATATATTTTTAAAGACTATTATAAGAGTGGATTTTTTAAAATATTTTTTCAACGACTATTATAGTCGTGGATTTTTACAAATATATTTTGCTCTTTCCTTACTGATGTTTGTTTATGTTTTTGTTATTCTTTCTAGCACAATAATAAAAAAACCGAGGACATTCAACGATTCTTGGAAAAGATCACAAAGTAAGTAATCATTTCTATCCGATTTCTATTGTCATATCTATGCCTTTAAAGGTATATATTCTCCATTTTAAAACAAAGCCAATAAAAACAATTTTCGAAATACATTATTAACTTCAATATTAAAATGTTTACATTATATCATCTCTATGTTTTTTTTAACTAGAAACAAATTCGTCCATTTAATTTCATGATAACATATAAATCACTAAAAATAACCTTGAAACTGTAAATAAATATACAGATGTTAAATATTTTTGCACAAAGATTTTTTTTTCGTTCTCAAATTGCAAATTATGCATAAATTAACCTTTACTCTGTTGAAATTATCAACATTTACAATAGCCAAACACCTTTAGCTGACCAACACTATCGCGCCATCAACACCATCACGATTTGCTATCATAAATTGCACGTTGAAAATTTCCAAAAGAGCAGAATACCAGAATTATTCTACAGAACCATAAATTTGCTGTCGAATGAATCGTACAAAACTGCAAAAATTTACTTCACGGCATATTTATTCTAAGCACAAAGATTCCGCAAATTGGAATTCCTAGCAATGAGAACAAAGCGCCTACTATACGTTTTGATATAAAACATCTGGTTGGTCGCCCTGACTGGGTAGAAATTACGCTGTGATTTGAGTGGCTTTCAATATTCAATGGTCGTTCGGGTTTTTTTTTAATTTTTTCTGCACTTTTCTTCGAAGTTTACATCGTAATGCACTAAATTCTTTCTTTGTTTAAATATATCGTGTTATGTATATTAGGGTGGATATAATTAGGAATGTAAATAGAACTAAATTGTGTTTATTGTAATTGAATGAAAATTATAGCATATTAAACATATTTTTTTAAAGGGAGAACATTTATGAAACAAATTATAAGAAAAGGTATACTGACTGTGGAGCAAATAACATAGTTCCAGCCCTGACAAATAAAAAAAATTTAAATAACCAGTATTTAAAGTATGCAACCTAGGAACAGTATTTGGGTATTAATAAATCGGGGTCTGTACATTCTTTATATAGGTACAATTCATTATTTTCTTAAATATGTTGAAGATTTTCCCAAAGGAGTTAATCGGTATTTCTCATCTTCGAACATGGTATATGTTAAGAATACAACTCACTGACAGGCAAAAGGAATCGAAATAGACACATCGTTCCTATTGAGAATATACATAGAATCACTTTCTGAGTCGATTTATGCATGTCCGTCTGTCCATGTGTTTTTGTCGCATTTATGTACAGGTCGCATTTATTATCCGATTTGGATGAAATTTGGCACAGGTCAGTTATTTGACCCAAGGACAAACCCTATTGTAATTGGGGAAAATCGGTTCAGATTTAGATATAGCTCCCATATATACTTTCGTCCGATTTTATGTAAATGGTGCACCAAACTTCCAATATTTGGCCGATTGAGATAAAATTTTGCAAATTATGCCAAGTTTTTTTGAAATCGGTTCAGATTTAGATATAGCTCCCATATATAGTTTCATCCGATTTTATGTAAATTAAGCATCAAAGAGTCAAATTTAGGCCAATTGGCACAAAATTTTTTTGCACAGAGTACTGAATTAGGTCTAGTCTGATGTATCCAAAATTTATTGAAATCGGTTCAGGTTTAGATATAGACCCCGAATATAGTTTCGTTCGATTTTATGGGAATGATACACTAAATTACCAATATTTGTCCGATAGAGAAAAAATTTTGCACAAAGTACAGAATTAGGTCTAGGCTGATGTATGCTAAGTTTTATTGAAATCGGTTTAGATTTAGATATAGCTCCCATATATAGTTGCATCCGATTTTACGTAAAGTAAGCATCAAAGAGTCAAATTTAGGCCGATTGGCATAAAATTGTACTGAATTAGGTCTAGACTGATGTATCCACGTTTTATTGAAATCGGTTCAGATTTGGATATAGTTCCCGAATACACTTTCGTCCGATTTTATGTGAATGATGCATTTGTCCGATTGAGACAAAATTTTGCACAGAGTATTGAATTAGGTCCAGACTGATGTATGCCAAGTTTTGTTCAAGCGGTTTAGAATTATATAAAGCTCTCATATAGCTTCGTCCGATTTTAAAATGTTGGATCGCGAATGCAATTTTGTGTTTTGAGGTTCGCTGAACTTCAATTAAATTGAGTTTTGAGTCATGTGTATTAAAGTTGCAAAAACGAAAAGGTGAATGCAGCGGTTGCTCAATTAGGTCCATATTTGCATATAGCTCCTACACATAATTTTGCTCGATTTAATAAAAAAACACCAAAGAATCTAAGTCTGTCAGTTTGATATGTAATTATACCCTACACAACTATGTTGTCAGGATATTATAGCTTTGTGCAGCCCCAAAAGTTTGTAACGCCGCAAAATATTGGTACTAGACCCACCTTTAAGTATACCGATCGTCATATCTCGACTAGCTGAGTCGATCTAGACATGTATGTCCGTCCGTCTGTCCATTATAATTTGTAAACACGATATAGGCCACAGTTATGGACAAATCTTCAAGAAATTTTGCCTGTAGGATGGGTTCTGGCCAATGAAGATCCCTATTGTTTTTGATAAAGATCGGTTAATATTTAGGGGATGAAATGAACCAAAAATTTTATTTTTATCCAATTTTCTGGTCGCTCCAGAGGCCGTAATTATGGCCCGAACTTCGCGAATTTTCACATGGAGCATGGGGTCGGGCCAAAGAATAAGCATGCCCGTTTTTTATAAAGATCGGTCAATATTTAGCGGGTCAAATGGACCCTGCTTTTTGTGTGAAAAATTACAACATTTATATTCTTTGGCGTATATATTTACTCCTGAAGGACATAGACCCCAGAAGTTGGTAGTATATCCAAGAGGAGTGGTTGACCTTTAAATTGATACCAATCATATTGTCGTAGGTACTCGGATGCGGGTGTTACACTTAAATATGTACAGGTGCTTACGTATTCATATATTATTTAGTAACACTTTAGGCAGGATATATGGCCTGATCGCTTTGAAATGTTTCATGAGGTTCCAGTTATGGTCAAGGACAACGCCTAAAATGTTAGGTGATGATCAGATAATAATTTTTCGGATGAAGTGGAACGAAAACTTAATTATTTGTACTTTTCGAGTCGAAAGCCGAACATCACAACACAACCTACGGTGAAGGGAATCTGGACAAGTAATTAGAGGGGCTGTGCTTATTATTAGTAACATTTTCTGACCTCTAACCAGTCCAAATTGTGCAAATATCGCGAAATATTGCCCAATCTCAGAATATAGAACCACAGAATGTCAGATTTTCATGGAAGTTGTGTAGGGTATCATATGGTCGGCCCCGTCCGACTGTACTGCTCCGCTCACTAGTTTT
>NW_026888107.1:0-9200 GCF_032173495.1 Musca vetustissima | reverse complement strand
GAAGTTTCTTATTAAATGGGTTCTAAAAATCCTGGAAACTACTATCTGGAACTATGACGATAAACACTTATACATAAATATTTTCCAGAAATAATTTCTAAAAGTACAACACATTGTATACTGGTGGAGATAGAATTTTGTACAAGGAATTTTGTATGAAAAACAATGTTTTCGCATTTTTTTTTGACATTAGTTCTTACGGTTCTAAATATTGAGTATGACAGAACGGGTAGAGATAGATTTTGTATACATAAAAGCTAAAAAGTAGAGACAGATATATTTGAATTTTAGTATTAATCTGCATCTTTGGCAAATAAAACGTTTTATGGATATATTTTTTCGAAAATCTGAACTAAAAATAATGACAGTTACATGAAATGTAGTTTCCAACCCTACATAGGCCTATACTACTGCAAATGATTTTGTGAATTGTACGAATAAGTGAAACAAGGCACGGAACAACACAAGTACTAAATTGTTGACACTTTAAAACGCAAATGTTTTTAAGATTTCTACCATAACAGTACTGATATTTATTTCTTATGATGTTTCCAAACCCAATGTAAATATATTATAAGGCCGCGAATTCCGATGTAATGAATAGTGGGCGGGATCTTTATGTAGAGGATATACCAAAAAATTTTCCAATATGGAATATGTAACACACAGCATTATAAACACTAAATTTCTGCAATCTTCCCTGTAAAGACAAAACTCTGTATAATAAATTATGTATTGAGCACCAACGCTTCTTAAAGTTATGTTTGAAAGAAATGGGGACTAAGATCTAATATATAATATTAAGATCTAATATATTCTTTTAAAAAATTAATGTACATTTTTCGACGTTTTCTGATTTATACTGAATCCAAAAGTATCGAAATTATTAAATAATTTTTGAGTGTGATATGGACCATTGTAACTACATACTTAGAAATGCATTATTCTATATTAAGTTATATTCTGCAGCTAAGTCAATGTTTATGTTTTTTTACTATAAATATACTTTTTTTAGAAAGACCCGTTTAAGACGTAGCGGGCATATGCTAGTATCATATATTTGAAGAGACAAGACATTTGAAATTGACAAACAAATATGAGCTCATTGGTGTTTTACAATATCAATCAGTCAATTTCTATGAATTTATACATGGTACAATTATAAAAGGTAACAGCAAATCCCAGCTGATTTGATTCCAACGTAATACTAGTGTCAATATGAATTTGACAAATTATGTTTTTAAAAATCACCTAACAGGAAAATTGGGAACGCATACAATTTGAAATTGTTCTTTATTAAATGTGCTCCTGTATTCAATTTACTCAATCTGCCTGCTGGGAAAGTTTGAGGAAGCAAATCTTTCTTCAAGGAATAACTCGCTATTCCCAGCATTCTCATATGTGTTACACATATATATGGCAATGGCTCAATTATAGGAAAGATGTGGAAGAGATAGAAATATAAATTTGATAGATTTTCATTCATGTTTTTTCAATTTTTATTTTGAGGACTCGAAAATATTTCATTTTCGAAATAAAAATAATTTGATGATAATTTGTTTCTTTGTTTACATTTTTCTGTCAAATGAGTTGACACTAGTAGAACTTACAACAACAAATTTCCATGTGGTTGTTGTATCGTTTTTTGTACAACAACACTTGCTGTTACCTTATATTATTATACCATGGAATTTATATAGTAAATTATATTAAATTATTTCAAAAAATCCCTTCAATCATTTATTCTATTAATAATTATTGACATTTGTTTTAGCATTCTAATGTAGTGGTTTCGTTTTTTTTTCTTTTTTTAATATAAATGAATTCATTAAATTATCATAAACATACCAACCTAATTTGTGACAAATATTAAAAGCTATTTGCAAAATAAGCCTATTTCAAGAGGATTTTATGTGGATACATGACGACAGTTCGCAGAGTATTGGTTATAAATACGAAATATATATATATGTAATTAAAAGAGATACTTATATACCATGTTAAAATAATAGACTTGTTTTCAGCTTTTGCCTTTTACTATCATAGTACGCATATATCAATACCAATCTGTGCTATTATTTTCACAATAGCTGTATAACGATGTAAATATGTGTAGTATTTCTCTCATAACTAATAAAAAAAATTGTTCAATCTATTTAGACAAAAAACAATGAATTAGTTATTACAGTATTTTACAAATAATTTATTTTCTATTCAATAAATTAAATAACAACAACAACTTTTCATTTGTGTAAATGTAGCAGCAGTAACAGAATGTTATGATGTATGGAAAGCGGACAGTGGTTACAAAGTATTATTTAAATTTTTCTAATAGGGTTTCCAATAATAGGTGCACACCTTTGGAGTTGTGTGTGTATTTTTATACCCTACACAACAATATTGTCAGGGTATTATAACTTTGTGCAGCCCCAAACGTTTGTAACGCCGCGAAGTATTGGTCCTAGACCCACCTTTAAACATACCGATCGTCATATCTCGACTAGCTGAGTCGATCTAGACATGTGTGTCCGTCTGTCCATTATAATTTGTAAACACGATACAGGCCACAGTTATGGACCAATCTTCACGAAATTTTGCATGTAGGATGGGTTCTGGCCAATGAAGACCCCTATTGTTTTTGGAAAAGATCGGTTAATATTTAGGGGATGAAATGGACCAAAAACTTTATTTTTGTCGGTTTTTCTGGTCGATCCAGAGGCCGCAATTATGGCCCAAACACCGCGAGTTTTTGCATGGAGAAGGGGATTGGGCCAAAGAATATGCATGCTTGTTTTAATAAAAATAATAAATGGACCCTGACTTTACAAAATTTGTATTTTATGGCGTATATATTTACTCCTGAAGGATATAGACCCGAGAAGTTGATAGTGTATCGAAGAGGAGTGGTGGACCTTTAAAGTGATACTAATTATATTGTCGTATGTACTCGGATGTGGGAGTTACACTTAAATATTTACAGGTGCTTAGAGGGCGGAAATATAGCGCTGATCGCTTTGTAATTTTCCATGAGATTCCCGTTATGGTCAACGACAACGCCTATAATTTTCGGTGATGATCAGACAATAATTTTGGGATGAAGTGGACCGAAAATTATTTTTTGTGTTTTTGTTTTCGAGTCGATCTATAGGCCACAATTGAAAGCCCAACATCACAACATAACGCACGGTAAACAGAATCTGGACAAGTACAGCCCTCGTCTACCGAATATTAGAAATATTTGTTGACATCTAGTCGGTCAAGAGGGTGCAAATATCGCGAAATATTGCCCAAGCTCAGAATATATAGAACCACATAAAGTTAGATTTTCGTGGAAGTTGTGTAGGGTATCATATGGTCGGCCCCGTCCGACTATACTGCTCCGCTCACTGGTTTTTTATTCTTGCATTCATAAAATTTAGAAATCCCGACATTGGCAACACTTTGTGAACACTTTTCATATAATATACGAATAAAGCTTAATAAGCTTTTCATTACATTCTGTATAATGAAATCGCAATCTGGCTACCCGAATTATATCTTGAGTTAACCCCGGCAATATTTTTTCACGTGACCCCGAAGGAAATTTTCAATATAGGTCTAAAATTTACATAGCTTTTGAACTAGCCCTAACTGAATTTTCTAAACTGACAATGTTGAATTTAGCATTCCGTTTTCTCAAAGGATAAAGCTCCTATTGCCAATTATTTTACACTGTCTTATAATCCAAATATATAATATTCTGACCGACTCTATATATTTTAATTTACATGTTGTTCGATTTCAATTCCTTGCGAACCAATGTACCCAACAAATGCATAATTCAAAATGAACAATTGCATATATATACACATATATTGATGTATGTATATCCCCATTTGTGTGTATGTGAGTGTGTGCAAATATTTACAAAGACAATTAAAATATAAAATACAAAAATGTATTTTTATGGGAAGCACTCATATTTTAATACACGTACAAGAACAGCAGCAGCAACAACACCAACAAACCCGAGCAAGCAAATCGACAACAGCATTCACATATTAATCAATTTGCAATTGTTTCTGTAACAATGATTTTGAGTGTTGGGAGTGTGTGTGTGTAGGGGAGTGTAAGTGCATCCGCTCGTATGTATTTGCGTACGATATATTTGTGTGTCCTTTACAAAGTAAACGAGTGCGAGTTAGACTCTGCTGAAAAGGATTAAAAATGAATAGAAAACCAACGGAAATAATTTCAATTGGCAATTGTTTTGCAATAAATGCAAACGTATGCATTTTCACAACACACGTTGTCTACGTGTGTGTGTGTGGTTATGTTTGTTGAGATAACAACAACAATGAAATAACACTTATATTAATGTTAGCAACAACAACAAAAGGCGACTCCCTACACAATTTCCGAACCGCAAATTAATTATAGGTTATCTATGCATTTTGAAAATAATGTGTATAGTATAGAAATATATAATCATATTTAATCATTAAAAAGAGTAAAATAGTTTTTTTTTTAATATATTCTATTGTATTTTTACAGTTCCATTATATTTTTAGTTTTAATTCAATATTATTTGAAAATGTATTATTTCTCAAATTTATTAACAATCATTTACGAAGTCTATTGACGTCAACGTCAGAGAAAATGTACCATTTATATATTTTTGAACAAACTCTGTAACTAACATAGCATACCCAGCATTTTATGGTAAAGGGTTTGGAATTATATTCAATGTTTATAAAAGTTTCACTTTAGAAAATTAACATTTTACATGTTGCTGAAGCCATTGTATCTTTGTGTGGAATTTAGCTCATGGATAGCATAGATAAATTCAGAGTATAGACTATGGACAATGTATTGAAGAGTTGTTTATTGTTGAGTATGTTTTTACAAACAATTATTAAGTTCTACAAGTCCTAACATCTACGGCGAAGAAACTGTTATTGATTATTATTCAATATTCTTAAACATCTAAGTATGACTGGATATAATGTTTTCCAATGCTGTTTTATCCGATATGTCGGTTGCTGTCACTTTTTACTGCTCCTCCAAATATAGGTTGGGGAAACATAAATCCTTTATTTTTATATTAACTATAGGACTTTATTTAACATGTTTCGGAATGTCTGATTTGGCCAAATATGTACCGTTTTGTTGCCATTTTAAAGGTAACTTCATAATACCTCTCTTATAGAAGTCCTGTTCTCTATTTGCAAAAAACTTTAGTAGCCGATTTTCACAATCCTCCTTAGATACCAATTTTTTATCATTAAAGAAATTTTGCAATGCAAACAAATATAATAATCGCTTGCTTCCAAGTCCGGACTGTAAGGGGGATGCAATTTCCCAACCAAGCCCCCGAAGTTTCTGGCGAGTCATTGTAGCTGTGTTGGCCAATTGTAGTCATTTCTGGTCAATTTTAAATGGTTTAAACCAGTTTTATGGTCGATTTATAGCTCCTGGGCGATGTTTCGACTGCTAATATGCCGGTCAACTTCGATAATTTCTCCGATTTTATCGACATTTTCGACGACCGATCTATAAAATCCTGAACGGAATCTACGAAACCAAAATTGCACATAATTCGCTGTTATAGTATCGGAACCATAAACACCATTCACAATTTATCCGCTTGGCTTGCATTTTCGCCTTCGTCAAAGAAAAAACTGTCAAATGTACCGAATTTCTCTTTGTTGACTTCCATTTTTAACACCCTGTAATAAAAATAATTTTTTCACTGCGAAATGTCACCCTTTCAACGAACATAAATCTGAAATTTTTTGATCTATACTTTACGAGAAATCTATCAATACAGCCATCTGCAAAAAAAAATATTTTTCTCCAACCAATATATGCGCCATTCATCCCCAAAATATTAAGTGATCATTACAAAAAATAATTTGGCCGAAAACCATCCTACATGCATTTTCGTGACTCCATATTTTGCTCTATAACTGTGGCCTGTATTGTATTAAAAATGTAATGGACAGACAGGCGGAAGAAATACATTTCTAGATCGACTCAGCTAGTCGGGATATTATGATCGGTATACTAAAAGGACCAATATTTCGCGGCGTTACAAACTCATGGGGCCACACAAAGCTGTAATACGCTGACAACATATTTATTCAGGGTATACAAATTACTTTTCTAACCAACAGTATAGCACACCTAAAAATGTCTGCTTAGCTAACTCCCGATCCTTGTAAAATTTCGCAACATTTAAACCCCATATCTGTCTGTTTAAATAAGTATTATTGATTTCAGATTAAAGGTCAACCACACCTCTTTTATCCAAAGTGAAAAATGTCTGGGCGATTTGAACCTCAAACACGCTTCAACAAGTCATTGAAATTCATGCTTAAGAAAAAAAATTATGAAAATTTTACAGACATCGATTGCAAAACTAAAGCGTAATTGGGCCGTGGTGATGCACTTTCCTAATACAGAAATTGGAGGATAAATTCGAGCTGATGGGTGTGCTTAGTGACGTAAAGAATATAATAAATTTGTCATTCCGTTCGCAACACCCTGAAGTATTCAACGGAGACCTTACAAAGTGTATATTCTTGATCTGAATAAAATTGTATGTCGATTTATGCGCGTCTGTTGTTGTTGTTGTTGTAGCAACAGAATACATGTTGTTTTGTCACTCATCGTCTGGTTCTGCATCCTCTACCTCCAAATTCAGGAAAGCTGCAACTTCAGCGGGCTGCGCCCAAAGAGAATTTGGCGATAGGTGAGTAGGCTTAGCTGGGCAATTGAAGAGGTGCAACGTGTCGTGTGGTCCTAGTCCACATGCCGGACATGTGTTAGGTATCGAGCCGTCAATTCTTGCCCAATATGAATTGAGGCGGTTGCACCATCCTGATCTTAGTTGAGCTAAGACTACTCATGTTTGCCTTGGCAGCTGCTTCTCCTCAGCTGCTATGGATGGGGGGTGGTCTCCAATTATGGTATTCACTCTATATTGCTCTACTGCTTGAGCGACTGCATCCGTGTGAATACCATTCAGACCTGCTTGATAGGCCTCTTGATCTAGGGGTTCACGCTTGTACCTTTGGACCTCTCTCTCTAGATCATGAAGATCTTTCCTGACGTGCCTAGGTGGGGGAGTCCTGTCCATAAGGCTATGGCAGGGATGTTCCTGACGATAACACCCAAGCAGGTACTGCATCGACAACATATAGTTGTGACGATGGACGGGTAAGATCTTCGTCTCCTCATGAAGATGGTCCACTGGAGTCATGAGGAGACACCCTGTTGCAGTTCTCAGGGCAGCGTTCTGGCAGGTCTGAATATTCTTCCACTGCGTATCACTGACATTCGCGAACCACACTGGCGCCGCATAGCTTACCACTGACCGGCCTATTGCTTTATAAGAGGTCAACAAGGTTTCTTTGTCAGCGCCCCAAGTGCTGCCGGCTAGCGACTTCTTCCTACTTCTCAGCTTATCGTATAAAGCAGTGGCATGCGCGGACGACTTGAAAAGGCTGTCGAACGTTACTCCCAATATCTTGGGGTAGTTGGTGGTCGGAATCAATTCACCATCGACCATTATGTTCAGCGGGAGCTTCATTTCAGCCGTCCATGTGGTGAACAGTGTGGCTGTTGATTTGGTGGCGGATATTTTCATATTCCTCAGATGGAAGTAGTTAACAATATCAGCTATGTAGATGTTTAGTCTCTCACATATATCATCAATAATGGGACCCGACGCCATGATCGTGCAATCATCCGCATACATCACGATCTCTATGCCGTCCGGTGGTTGTGGAATATCAGAAAGGTAGAGGTTAAACAGTTCCCCTTGGGGAACTCCCTGTTTCACTCTACGGGGTTTAGACTTCCTGTTTCTGAATTCCACATACGACTGGCGTCCACACATATAGTTGACTACCCAACGTTTCAAACACGGTCGGAGATTCGTCTTCTCTATATCCTCGAACAGCTTGGCATGGTTGACGGTATCGAAGGCCTTCGATAGGTCAAGTGCCACCATAACTGTTCGGTTGCACGGCCTGTTCTGGTTGAGTCCTCTGCTAATATGTGTGGAAATGGCGTGTAATGCTGTTGTTGTACTATGCATCTTACGGAATCCATGTTGGTATTGGGCAACTGGAAAACTGCTTCTCAACGATGGGAGGAGTAGCGCCTCAAGTGTCTTCGCTACCGGCGACAGGAGTGAAATCGGCCTGTACGATTCACCCCTGCTGGCATCCTTGCCTGGCTTCAGTAGCGGGACCACCCTGCCTATTTTCCAGGCTTCAGGAACTATGTGGGTGGTTAACGACAAGTTGAGGGCTGATGTTAGGTACTCGACTCCAGGTTCATCCAGCTGCTTTAGCATTACCATGGAAATTCCGTCCGGTCCCAACGCTTTGGATGATTTAGCGTTCTTGATGACATCTGCAACGTCCTCCTTCGTAAATTGTGGTGGTTCCTCCTCAGCTCGGAGTGCTCTTATGCGACGTAGCACACTCCTTTTCGCCCTGTCACTCTCGGGGTGCTCTATGAACTGCCGGTTAAAATAACTCGCGCACCTCTTCGGGTCTGTTACAGTTACGTCGTTAAATGTAACAGCCGTCCTGTCATCTTTCCTTCCAGGATTCGAGAGTGACTTAACCGTTGCCCACAATTTACTCGTTCCGGTGGCAATGTTGCATTGCTTCAGGTGGTCTAGCCACTTTTTCCTTTTGTGCTCGCATACTAATCTGTTGACTTCAAGGGTAATACCGTTGCTTCTGCTGGGAAGTTAGGTCTTACTTCGGGTATTCGACCAGCAGGTATGAAGCGAGCGGCAGCAGTAGCGATGATTTTGCGGAAATTCCTCTCAGCTACCCGTGGATCTGAGGGAGTGGGCAGCTCTCTGAAGCGGTGATTGGTAAACTCTCTGAAGCCAGGCCAATCAGCTTTCCCATGGTTCAGGAAAGTACGGCTTTCAGAGGTTATGAAGTCTGGTGGTCTGTTTACGGAGACGATGATCGGAAGGTGGTCTGAGCCTAGTGAAACGACGGGTTGCCAGGTTACGTCATTTATCAGACCCGGTGCCACAATGGTGATGTCTGGCGAGCTGTGGCAATCTCCTCTAATCCTCGTGGGGGCATCCTCATTAACCGTGCAAAATGTTGAGCTATCAATTTGCTCAGCCAGCGCTGTACCCCTCTGGTCATTACCTAGGACGGAATGCCATAATTCATGGTGGG